>NC_079439.1:37437946-37592946 GCF_903798145.1 Danio aesculapii
GCCTGATGGCTAGCTCCATTAATAACTGAGATTCTGTAATTACCAGTGTGAAAGCCCCTATAGAACAGGCATCCTTAAATAGTTGAGCGAGACAACACTTATTACACCATATTACAGTTTTAGCAGATTTAAACGAGCAGTGCATAACAATGCAGCAGTACATACTATAGGTTAATAGTCTTTCATGGTTTATTCCTCAAAAATATGATTTTTTGGCAATTTTTGCCTTTTTATAATTGTGGACAGTATAGCGTCAGGAAACGAAGTTGGTTAGTGAGTTAAGCAACCTTAGCAAACTTAGATGCTGCATGTCGACACACTGCCCACAAGGCTATTGATGCTAACAGTAATGACTTTTTTGGCCTGGATCTTCTAGTATTTACATCCAGTGCCAAATGTACATATTTGTAACCTTTTCTGCTTCATGTGTTGGTTCTCTTCTCTAAAGATGAGAGTGCTACAAAAACATGGTGAAATACATAAATAAACCTAATTTCTGACAAGACTTTTTCCAACTACATTTAGCAGTATTATATTAATTATTATATTATTATATGATATAAAGCATCATTTTAAATAAAACTTTAACTGTGAAATAATTAACTTTGTTTTCAATTTATGAAGTGGGTGTTTGTTGTATGTTTTATATTGTGTACATTGTTTTTAATAGATAGAACTGATTATTTTAAGCAAAATCTAAAAATATTCCACATTTCTAAACAAAATCCCTGAATACTTAATATCTTTTCTAAGTTGCATGGCGTTTTTTCCAAATGTAAAAGCAAAAATAATAATGACCTGATAAAACTTCTGTTCTTCTTTTTAATATTCAAATCCAATTGGACTGATAAAATATTTACATTTTTATAGAACAATTCTCACACACTACTTGGTTTGGTTCTCAGGGGCCAGTTTCCTCATCTTTGATGATTATTTTGACTCTTTAGGGTTAGTTTTTTAATATTTAAGAAAGTACTGTATTACTACTGCCCTGATAGAAATTTCAAACCATTCAAAAAAAAAAAGTAAGAAGAACTATTGTCCAGATCTCCACTAGAAAGGAAATATAGAGACCAGACTTCTAGAGAATTTAAATGACCACCCGTGATATAGAACAGACTTTTTAACAGTTAGTGATGGAGAAAAAACTCTTCAAAGCTTTGAATTGAAATCATTTGCCTCTCAAAAGGACCAAAAGACCTCACGCTGGTAACGCCTGCTGGTCAAAGCTGTGGTAATGCAACAAAAGCTACAAAACATGCATAAAACAGATTTTACAAATCCACATCAGATGTTTTATGGAAAGTATAATAAGTGCAATTAACAGCTAATCAACTTAAATGAAATACAAACACCACACAGTGTCTTCCTTTATTAATTTACACATCTTGTTTTTTTGGAAAGCTTGACTTAGCTGGCCAGTAAGACATTATTTACTACCACTCTTTTTACATTAACATGTAGTCATCAAGCAGACGCTTTTGTCCAAAGCAACTTACAATTGAGGAGGCATTCAGCGATTCAACAAGAAGAGGCAATACACACAAGAAGTGTTTTTAATTACAAATCACTCATTACAAAGCTCTACAAATTTCAAAAATGGATCTGAGATCGATTCAAAACTGTAGACCTTCCCATACAAAAAAATAACCAAAGTTTTATTGTTTAAAAAAGAAGTTAAACCATTGTCACCACAAATTAACTATGG
Organism: Danio aesculapii; assembly: GCF_903798145.1. Lineage (NCBI taxonomy): Eukaryota > Metazoa > Chordata > Actinopteri > Cypriniformes > Danionidae > Danio > Danio aesculapii. Next base: position 37,439,655 of record NC_079439.1, read on the forward strand.
TTTTGCTACATTAACCATAGTTTATCCATAGTATTTGTAGTAAAACTGTGATTAAACAATTGGTACGACACTATAATAAAACCATAATTATTATTCATCAGGGGTTGATAGTAATGGTTTACCTTTTAGTGAACTCACATGTGGTTTCATAGAGATTGCTCTATGAATGTTGAACTGTTGACATTTTTATATATTTCTAAACTATTATTGTTATACCAAAGCCTCATTTACGGAAATAACTTGACTTTGCAGTTTGATACGTGCTCATAGCCATTGATTCAAAACAACCAATCCACAAAGGTTTTTAAAGCTTCGTGACACGTTGCAGCTATATCCATTAGAAATTCAAATGTACCAAATGTGACTAATACTGATCTGGGATCGTTTCACATGGTCGACAGGCTGTGAGAGGCAGCATTTTAAACTTTTGAACTGTCCTAGAGTCAGACTCAGCACTTCTTCTCTCTTTCCGTGCTTACTCATTCACGTTCAGATCTGTTAAATCCTTTGCTTTGGGTTTTATATCCAGTGGCAGCTCCCCAGACATTAGTCTGTCAAATGCATCAGCAAGTCAAATGCGAGCTTCAAATATTTGACACACTTTATTGAATCAGTCTGCTGTCTCGCACAGAGGCTAAATATTCAGTCAGTCAACGAAGACTTCCCCATAAGATGGAGTTCACAGTTACACTTATTACAGCGCAGCAAGTTAACCTTGAAAGGGGTCGTGTTTTATGTTGGAGATGCGAAAGAAAATTGAGTTGACGTCTGTTCTGATAACTCTGTCCACTCGTCTGCTGTGAGATTGGCCGACTCGGAAATGATGTTCTTGGGGAACTCTCCGCTGTTTAACATTCAGAGAGAGAATATTTTACTTTTACCACACGGCTTATCTCTACAGGTCAGATGTGTGTGTGTGTGTGTGTGTGATGGAAACTCAGGTGGAAGAAGGATGAAGCCGGACACTTGAGAAAGAGAGCGTTTGTTTCATGTGTTTGTGATTGGCTGTAGAGCTGCAGGCAGTATTAGCAAGGTGCAGACTTGAGATTAAAGGCTCAGGACTCTGGTGGCATAGCTAATAGTCAGAGGTGAGGAGTTCAGAAAACGCATGCACTTATGGATGATCAATCAACACAGATCCATATGCATAGAGTATGGTAAGTATTTACTGTAAACAGTGGACCGTTGAATGTGTTGCAGCAGGTGTAGGTGCACTGGAGTGTGTAACAAGGTTAATTAAGCTTTCATTCTGTGGGGTTTGGGTGCTTTGGCAACCAATTTAAAGTGCTAGTTCACACAAATATGAGAATTTGGGTGTAATTTATAATTAATTTAACAAGGTTAATTAAACTTTCTTTCAGTGGGGTTTAGGTTGTTTAGAACCCAAATTAAAGAAACCCAAACATGAAAATGTTAAGATACATTGCAAAATAGATACTTTTTGTTGAATCTTTGGTCATTCATAAAATGAGTCAACTATCACTTTGAGAGTTAAAATATACATGCAAAACAAAATTAATACATTTATTTAAATAACATTTAGATTGTTAGATTATATTTAGATATTTTTATATATTTTAATAAGCATTTCAGTTTGTATTAATTATGGCCAAAAAATGTATCGTGATTATTCACATACATATTAAAAGTGTGTTTTGACACACAGTTGAAGTCAGAATTATTAGCCCCCCTGAATTATTAGCCTCCCAGTTTATTTTTTCCCCCATTTTCTGTTTAACGGAGAGAAGATTTTTTAAAAACACATTGCTAAACATAATAGTTTTAATAACTCATTTCTAATAACTGATTTATTTTATTTTTGCTATGATGACAGTAAATAATATTGGACTTCTATCTAATATTCTATATTCTATCTAATAATCATTGACTTCTGCTGTGTTCATTAGTTTCTAAAACAAAGATTTCTTTACAATTTAAAAAAGCATCTTTGGAGATCTTTTCTGCTGGCGATACTGTTGTCCTAAAAAGCTATAATTAAACGTAAATAAAAAAATCTTACACATACCTTAAGAACGGTCTAGCAGAAAATTTGGCGGTTTTAAAACCTTGACATTTCCAAACTACAGTATACGTCCCATGCCTATTCAAAACTCTATGAGTGACATCTCTTGTGTATTCTATAGTCTTTGACTGTACACAATATAAAAACATCTAGTTTTTTTTTCTAAATAACCCATTTATTCAGTTTTTTGTACATTTCATATATATTTTTTTGTAATTGTAATCAATCAATATACCACATAAAAACATAAAAATTATTAAAACTTAGTTATCTGTTTTTGATTCATTTTTGATGAAGTGCTGGCAACTCTTGAAAATGTCCAATCTTTATATATGTGACAGGCAAACAAAGTAAACTGACATTTAATAATAATATAAAAAAAGAAGCAGTTGGCTCTTATGGTTTTTTAAAACGAACTATAAAGCATGTTAGTGAGTGTTCTGTTGCCATTTTCCATTATACATAAAACACCAAAATCATGCCTTTATGAATAATCTCTATATATACCATGTGAAGACTACTGAGCCATATATTAAGGTAGCATTATGACTATCATACATGCAGTATCATGTTTTTATGAGAGCGTCACAGTTGAAGCGCTCTTTGGTAAAGGTGTAATGATGCAGTATCGAGCTGAAGGATAGAGAAGAGCATTAGGAAAGCTTCACGTTCTGCTCAAGCGGCAGGCAGTAACACACATGCTGGGCTGTGCAGGTGCTCTGATGGTCAGGCTCAAGGCTATAGGCTACGCTACACTAACCACATCATTGCCAGGCCAGGAGAGGGTAATGACTACATGTCCACATTGGCATTCATTCACTGCGAGCAGTTTCAGTGCCAGCAGATCCACACACCCCGAAGACACACACAACATCAGCACAAACAGGAGTCTCCATGTGGCGCACAGACACGCCGAAACCAGAGAAAACTCTGTCAAATGACTGACACGTACTGATAGAAACATGTGGAGACACAAACACACACTTCACAGTTGGCCAAATATTTTGAATTCTTCCTACCCCCGAAAAAGCTTGGTCTGATTTGTTCACTGATTTGTTTAATGATTCATTTAATGAGCCTTTCTGTTTGTTCAGAGCTTTTATGAACTAGTCGCCTTTAACGTCCTTTAAAAGGCATGTCAAATTACATGTTTGTAAATCAATGCTTCTAAAAATATTTAGAAGTAATTAATCAATTGTGAATAAGAAATTAATAATAGAATAACAATTGAATTTATAAACATAAATATAGTAAATATATGTAAATACACAAACAAATATGTATTATTTATTATATATACAGTTATATATACAAAATTATTAGCCCTCCTGGGATATTTTTTTTTCTTCTTTTTCAAATGTTTCACAAATAATATTTAACAGAGCAAAGAATTTGTCACAGTATTTAATTTATATATTTTTTCTTCTGGAGAAAGTCTTCTTTGTTTTATTTTGACTAGAATAAAAGCAGTTTTTATTAATTAATTCATTTTCCTTCGGCTTAGTCTCTATTTCAGGGGTCGCCACAGTGGAATAAACTGCCAACTATTCCGGCATATGTTTTACACAGCGGATGCCCTTCCAGCCGCAACCCAGTACTTTGAAACACTTAAACAGACTCATTCACGCATACACTGCAGCTAATTTTGTTTATTTAATTCACATATAGTGTATGTCTTTGAACTGCGGGGGAAACCGGAGCACCCGGGGGAAACCCACGCCAACACAGGGAGAACGTGCAAACTCCACACAGAACTGCCAACTGACCTCGAACCAGCGACCTTCTTGCTGTGAGGCGACCACTGACCACTTTTTTAAAACCATTTTAAGGTCAATATAAGCCCCTTAAGCAATATTTTTTTTGATTGACTACAGAATAAACAACTGTTATAAAATAACTTGCCTAATTATCATAACTTTCCTAACTAACCTAGTTAAGTCTTTTAATTGAACTTTAAGTTGAATACTAGTGTCTTGAAAAATATCTAGTAAAATGTTATGTACTGTCATCATGACAAAGATAAAATAAATCAGTTATTAAAACTGTTATGTTTAGAAGTGTGTTGAATAAATCTTCTTTCCCATAAACAGAACTTGGGGGAAAATATAAAACAATATACACATGATTGATAATATACAGTCACTGGCCACTTTATTAGGTACACCTTACCAGTACCGGGTTGGACCCTCTTTTGTCTTTAGAACTGCCTTAATCTTTCATGGCATAAATTCAACAAGGTACTGGAAATATTCCTCAGAGATTTTGGTCCATATTGACATGATAGCATCATGCAGTTACTGCAGATTTGTTGGCTGCACATCCATGATGCGAATCTCCCGTACCACCCCATCTCAAAGGAGCTCTATTGGATTGAGAACTGGTGACTGTGAAGGCCATTTGAGTGCAGTGAGCTCATTGTCATGTTCAAGAATCCAGTCTAAGATGATTCGTGCTTTATGACATGGCGCATTATCCTCGTGGAAGTAACCATCAGAAGATGGGTACATTGTGATCATAAAGAGATGGACATTGTCAGCAATGATACTCAGGTAAGCTGTGGTGTTGACATGATGCTCAATTGGTACTAATTGGCTCAAAGTGTGCCAAGAAAATATCCCCCACACCATTACATCACTAATCTGAACTGTTGATACAAGTCAGAATGGATCCATGCTTTCATGTTGTTGATGGCAAATTCTGACCCAACCATCCTATTGTCGCATCAGAAATCGAGAATCATCAGACCAGGCAACATTATTCCAATCTGCTATTGTCCAATTTTGGTGATCCTGTGCGAATTGTAGCCTCAGTTTTCTGTTCTTAGCTGACAGGAGTGGCACTCAGTGTGGTTTTCTGCTGCTGTAGCCCATCCACCTCAAGGTTGGATGTGTTGTGCATTCAGAGATGCTCTTCTGCATGCCTCGGATGTATCAAGTGGTTATTTGAGTTACTGTTGTCTTTCTATCAGCTCAAACCAGTCTGGCCATTCTCCTCTGACCTCTGGCATCAACAAGGCTTTTGCGCCCACAGAACTGCCGCTCATTGGACATTTTCTCTATTTCGGACCATTTTCTGTAAACCCTAGGGATGGTTGTGCGTGAAAATCCCAGTAGATCAGCAGTTTCTGAAATACTCAGACCAGCCTGTCTGGCACAAACAACCATGCCTCGTTCAAAGTCACTTAAATCACCTTTCTTACCCATTCTGATTCTCGGTTTAAATTGCAGCAGATCGTCTTGACCATGTCTACATAACTGCATTGAGTTGCTGCCATGTAATTGGCTGATTAGAAATTTGCATTATCGAGCAGTTGGACAGGTGTACCTAATAAAGTGGCTGGTGAGTGTATTCTTATATACAAGAATTAAAATATGAAAGAGTATGTAGATTTTATTTACAATTTCATTAATTTTTTAACATTTAATCATCTATTTTTGTATGTTTATGTAAATCTATACTTGATGTAATTATTTTTTATAATTATGCATTTATTCAAGGTTAGTACTACATAAAGGAATATAATATTCTCCTGAGATCACACCTGTCTATTACAAGGGGCAAGTAAGAGACTTCAGAAAAACAAAACGATTGTATTACGCACACATAAACAACTCTGACTTGCCGTTTTTTGGTTTTTGACTTCTCGGTGTCTAGTATTTCCTGTAGAAAGCGCAGTTTGCTCATATTGAAGGAGAAGTGCTGCGTCATCAGGTCTGAGGTGGACTGGGGAACATACGGCACCAGAGGGAGCAGAGGTTGTCCCATTAACGTCCTCTCAGAAGTGGCTAAATAGTGACCTCGTTCAGCTCAGGAAGTGAGGTGATTCATCTCTAGGTGTTTCCATGGTAACCGCTGACAGGTAGGGCAGACAGTGTGCACACCTGAGCTCTATGTTTAGCCTGTGCGTCATTGTCTCTCCCCACAACAATACAACATGGAAGCTGCTTGGATTTACCTGATCCATACACCCATACTCAGTCTTATAAATAACATTCTTTTTATTATTAATAATAATATTGACTTCTTTAACATCCATAGAATCTTTACATACCACAAAAAGTCATTTTTAATGTTAAATAAGGTATTTAGATTATGAAATTGTTCCTCGTGCTGTGAATAAATGGATCTTTTGTGCCGCTGAAGAACTATCAAGAGTGTACCATCGTTTAGGATAAGTTTGCAGATTAGTGACCAGTTTATTAAGAAGTCTTAGTTTATTGTTTAAAGCACTTAATCATTTACCTGATATAGACTGCTAGATATAGTAGTATAATGGTTAAAATGTCATGTAGAGGTAAGCGGGATTAGCTCTAACTAAAGTGGTTTAAGCATTTCCACACATGCTAGCGTTAAAAAAACTGTTGGTGTTTACTTGCTATATCACAGAATGCTCTTTTGAATATCGTTCATTATTGAACCAGAGGAAAATTTTTCATCTGAGTATTTGTGTTTGTTTAAAATGAGACAAATCTGCTATTAATTAAATTTCCAGTCAGTTATTTATCATTTTAGACAGTCCTTTAATGCTTCACTAACTAGTAGAAGACACTAATCCAAATGTTGTAACTTTGTATTAAAATGTGCTGATGTTAAAGCTACAGTATGCTATTTTATGACATTATCAGTGCATGATTATCTGGAGTTTGCTTGTTCGTGGGTTTCCTTTAGGCTTCACAGTCCAAAGAGATGCAGTATAGGTGAATTGAATAAACTAAATTGGCCATAGTGTATGACTGTGTGTGTGAATGAGTGTGTATGGCTGTTTCCCAGTATTGGGTTGCAGCTGGGCATCTGCTATGTAAAACATATGCTTGAATAGTTGGTGGTTGGTTCCGCTGTGGCAACCTATGAAATAGAGACTGCGCTGAAGGAAACCAAATGATTATGTTTCAGTTCGATATGGCCCTCCAGCCTGATCTCATGAGGAAATGTAACTATATTACATTATATCAGTTTAGTGGCTAATTCATACAAGTTCAGTCGTAAGAAAATGTAGGATTTTTAAATAAAACGAAAGATGGCAGCAAACCCCTACCCCTTAACGGTTAACATTGGGTTAAGGCTCAACCCAATGTCATTGGGGGATGAGCAAATCATACTAAATTGTACAAATTATATTGTACATATTCATACAGATTAACCACTAAATCAAAAAGTCACAAATTGCCGTGAGATAGCGTTGATGCCTCACCTGGGGTGTGCTTTCACATTTCAATATACTTTTTGCAGTTGATTATTGGAGAATATATACACTCACCAGCCATTTTATTAGGTCCACCTGTCCAACTGATTTCTAATTAGCAAATTTCTAATCAGCCAATCACATGGCAGCAGCTCAATGCATTTAGGCATGTAGACATGGTCAAGACGATCTGCTGCAGTATAAACCGAGCATCAGAATGGGGAAGAAAGGGGATTTAAGTGACTTTGAACGAGGCATGGTTGTTGGTGCCAGATGGGCTGATCTGACTATTTCAGAAACTGCTGATCTACTGGGATTTTCACACACAACAATCTCCAGGGTTCACAGAGAATGGTCCGAAAAAGAGACAATATACAGTGAGCGGCAGTTCTGTGGGTGCAAATGTCTTATTGACGCAAGAGGTCAGAGGAGAATGGCCAGACTGGTTTGAGCTGATAAAAAGACAACAGTAACTCAAATAACTCGTTATAATAGAGGTATGCAGAAGAGCATCTCTGAACACACAACACATCCAACCTTGAGGCAGATGGGCTACAGCAGCAGAAGACCACACCGGGTGCCACTCCTGTCAGCTAAGAACAGAAAACTGAGGCTACAATTTGCACAGGATCACCAAAATTGGACAATAGCAGATTGGAATAACGTTGCCTGGTCTGATGAGTCTTGACTTCTGCTGCGACTTTCGGATGGTAGGGTCAGAATTTGGCATCAACAACATGAAAGAATGAATCCATCCTGCCTTGTATCAACAGTTCAGGTTGGTGGTGGTGGTGTAATGGTGTGGGGGATATTTTCTTGGCACACTTTGAGCCCATTAGTACTAATTGAACATCGTGTCAACGCCACAGCCTACCTGAATATTGTTGCTCAGAAAAGGAATGTCCATTCCTTTATGACCATAGTGTACCCATCTTCTGATGGCTACTTCCAGCAGAATAATAAAAAACTTACATGTCATAAAGCGCGAATCCTCTCAGACTGGTTTCTTGAACATGACAAGGAGTTCACTGTACTCAAATGGCCTCCACAGTCACCAGTTCTCAATCCAATAGAGAACCTTAGAGCAACTGCGTGATGCTATCATGTCAATACGGACCAAAACCGCTGAGGAATAATACTACCTTGTTGAATCAATGCCACGAAGGATTAAGACGGTTCTGAAGGCAAAAGGCCGTCCAACCTGGTACTAAAGCGTTCCTAATAAAGTGGCCGGTGAGTGTACATTTTGACTATGAAACATGACAATTGTATTTGACGATTGTGAGATTATTTTGAAAAATTGGTTCAACTATGAACCCCATTGTGGAGTCATATTAGCAAAAAAAAAGTGTTGTGTTGTCCCTCCTATAGCCATAAAAAAAACAAACAAGCAGTCCTCTTTATTTATCCACATTCATTACTGTGATATTCCAGAGCTAGGATGGTTGTGCAGACTAAAAATGTGCAGTTTTTAAATAATAAGGATGATAATTAACCAGTATCATTTCAGAGCATTGCTTCCCCGAATATCAATTCGTAAACAAGCAAACTAGTGCTAAATGCTAGCTCTTTCTCACTGACACTAGGGAGATGTAGCATTTTAATTAAGTGTTCTATTTAGCTTTGTTTTGATTGTTATTACGGCTCGTTCCTTTAAAAGCTACACAACTTTAACAAGCTTGTTGGTTTCACCTCTAAATCTCCCTTCTAGTGTTCCACTTGCGCACTTACACACACACAACCCTTTTTTCTGTCACACTGTCTCATTGATTAGCCTATTGATCTCCGTTTCCTCTTCGCATTTCCCGTAATAGTGTGTCTGGATTGTAGCCAACTTTGTGTGTGTTTGTGTTCAAGAGAGAGAGAGAGAAAAAAAGAGAGCACAGTGAAAATACCAGGATATTGAATGTCTGATTTGTATTTAACAAGTGCTTGATAGCTTTTTTTTCCCTTTGGATGTCATAGCTCGGATAAAGCCTTTCCTTCCCCTCTTTTTTTTCTTTCTTTCTCCGTGTCCAGCGTGTGATATTTACGAGCATATGCTCGCTGAGCAGCTGTTTGTGTTTGTTTTTCATTCTGTAAGATGTCTTTCTTTTATGACTTGTCTGGCTTCTTCTGAGCATGTTTTTTCCATGTTATTGATTTTTACAAGCTCACGGTTTTAGAGATGAGGGGGTGTGTGGTACAATGTGAGAACATGCCGGCTTTCTGAAATAGAGTTGGTTGGCGCGATCTGAAGGCTGAAGTGTTGTAAATCAGCATGCTTCGGAGTTGTTTTGCTCGGATCAAACAGAGAACTTAACAATGACACATTGTCAGTGTTTCAACGCGTATATAGTTCTCTAAAGTAATGCTGTAGGAAAGCTCAGAATTTACATGTCTCTTGTGTATCGCTGCTCATCGCAGTGTTTTCATGTCAGACTGCTAAACATGGCTCTAAACAATCACAACAGATGTTTGAAGTGCTCATTTAGTACTTGATACCAAGTTGATTATTGTTGGCTGTGTCATAAGCCCCTTTCACACATACAGACCTTTCCGGAAAATTACCGGCAATTTTCCGGAAAGGTCTGTATGTGTGAACAGGCCCTTTTTGAAAATACCAATAAATTCGTTCCGGCAATTTTCTGGAAAGAGAAGTTGTAACATTACCGGTAATTTGCTGAAATGCTGCGCTGTCTGAACGCAGAAGGAAGATTGCCGGAAAGAGCGCGTTCACGTTTAGAACACGCTGACTTGAGACGTCTACTCCAGCCAATCAGAGCACTATCAGATGCATTCACATCCACGCTGTTTATGAAAATGAAAGACTTTGACTATTTTTCCAGACACATTTAGCTGCTAGATGTTAGTCAGATAACGTTTCTATGTTCCTTCTTAATTCCAACTATGTAAATAATTATCGATAAGATGCTTATGATAAGCCTTTGTATGTTTACCTTCAAGCTATGCTTCCTTCAATTGCTTGACGCGTTGCGTGTGCACGTGAAGCAGCCAGTGAGCATCAGCACACACACATATTATGTACATCTCGACATTCGAACGTGTTGCTCTATATGTTTTCATCGAAGTTGTTCACTCTACTGATCCATCCACAGAGTTTGTAAAGAAGTCAAATATTTACAAATACAAGCGCGGCCGTTTAGCGCTCATTTCTGGTTAATGATGTCATAATTTTGCTGTATTTTTGAATGGATGTGTAAATAGTCTTTTCCGTAAAAATTCCATAACGTCCTTGCCTGTGTGAACAGCGTTTTTTTAAATTTACCTGTAAGTCGATGCGGACATTTTCCAGATATTTACCGGTATCGCTGTGTGAAAGGAGCTAAAGACTATAGAATACACTAGACGTGTCACTCGTATAGTTTTGAATGGGGAAAAGTGTAACGATCATTATGGCGAATGAAGCCCCGCCTACTAGTACAGGAGCCAATCATCGATCGCTGGACCAGACGTGTGCTTTTATGACAAACGCGCTGGAATCTCAGCAAATACTTATTCACAGACAAAAGAAATATATCCAAATAAAGCTTGAAATCTGTACTTTTAAATGAATCAAGTGCACTTGAAAACAAAAGTTTCTTGGTTTTGTAATCTGTATGAAACAAACGTGAGGTACAGTCCATCCTGTCAAACACACATCACATAACAGCAACTACTCAAACACTCACAAACTTGTAAACAAAGAGTCGTAGTCATTTCTGGAGGAGATTCACCATCAAGACCAAGTTGTAAATTACTTCAGAAGAGCAGCGCGATCAGGCGAAGCTTTAGCCAGAGGATGATAATATGTAGAACGGCCATAAATGAGGTTGGTGTCGTGATCTCGTTTTTTTAAGTGAGCATGCACATTAGCTTGAGTAACCTGAAAATATGTAGATTTTGTTTGATTTGGATGTTTAGAAAGTAAATTTATAAGATTGTTGTTAACTTTATTGATGATTTAAATATGTAATGTAATTGTAACTTGGCAAGCAGTTTTGGAGAATTCGATGTTTGCCCATTCAGCCCAAGCATCATGCCCGAGAGGTGCTTTTAAGTTGGTCGGTGAGTGAAATGACTTGCCTTAAAAGTACTTTGGTTGTGTGTGTTCTGATTGGACACAAAGTAGACCAAAGAAAAGAGAGAAAAAAATATACTTTAGGCTATCTTAAACTTTTTTTGTTGTGTTCCTGAAATGCCTATACAGTTGACATCAAAATTATTAGCCTTGTAAAATTATTATTAAAAATATATATTTCTCAAGTGCTGTTTAATGGAGAGATGATTTTTTAAAACACGTTTTTACAACATCATTTTCTAATTTCTGATAAATAGATTCTTGTGTCTTTGCCAAGATGACAGTACATAATATTTTAGTAGCTATTTTGTAAGATATTAGTTTAAAACTTAAGGTGGAAATTAAAGGCTTAACTATGTTAAATAAATTAGCTTAATTAGGTTAGGTTAAGTTAGTAATTAGTTTAACTGAGTTAGGTTAATTAGGGAAGTCAATGGACAGCAGTAGTTTGTTTTGTGTATGTATGAAAAAGGGGGCTAATAATATCAACCTAATAAAAACTCAAAATAAAAAAATAAAAATGACTTTTATTCCAGACAAAATAAAAGGGAAAAAAAGACTTTTTTTCAGAAGAAAATTCAAAAAAATTCTTGCATATAAAAAAAATAATCATTTTCTTAAAGTTTTGCCTTTAATTGTAAGTTAAACATGTTTCAGCTTCATTTTTTTGCAAATGTCTTTTTAAAATAAATTAATTTAATTTAAATATTTTATACATAATGCTTAGATTTATTACTTTATTATATTTAGGAATCATGAAATGAAGAAACTTCTAAAATGAAGCGTCCCCCAAGTTGAATATAATGGTTCTATTTGTACTAAAAAGTCTATCTGCAGAAATAAGAAAGTCAGTTTAAGTCATTTTCCCGTGGCCTGCATGGGGTTTGAAATATAACATTTATATAACATTTAAAATTGAGTGCAAATCTTCATATTTCAGTTTATGTATAATAATTAACTATTAAATAAAATCTTTAACATCTAATTTACAGAAACGAGTAGCAAATGTCACACAGACTCATTAAAATAAGTATCACACTTAGCTGTTGCTATGAAATATTTATGCTGGCATCTGTTCAGAGATTTTGCATAGTCATTTCGGACTCAATAATCCTAAAAGCATACTGATGTCAAAAAAAAAAAAAAAGCGGAAGCGCTGCATAAAGTGACCAAATATGGCTTTTTGTCCACAGCGACTTTTTCTTTTTTCTTGTCTGCATCTTTTATCTCGAAGGATCCTCTGACGTGCTAACCTCTCTGGCTTAAATGGAACATTGTGCATTTGTAATCTGGATATGTGCTTTAGCCGAGATCTGGATTCTGCCTTCTCTCCAAAAGCGAAAAAGGGAGATATGAGACAGACCCCGCAGGCACAGACATTTAGCATATTAGGGTCAAGATCACAAGCCTGCAAACATCATCTTCGGCTACTGGCAATGTAATGAGAGTAAGAGACAGAAAGAGATGGAAAAAGTGGAAGAATAGAGCGCTATCAGAACAAGATAGGCGCGTAATAGAAAGCCAGTGAGGGAGAGATGGTTTTGAGGGATGAAAGACATAAATAGAGGGAGGGGAAGAAAAATATGCTTGGATGGATGGAAAATGAGCTGTAAGTGGCTTGCTGATGGAGTGATCCTGATGGGCTGGAGGGTGCTGGGAAGAGAAAAGAGAAAAAAAGCACCCTACAAACTTTTCTAAACGTTTTAAAGGATTATTTCACCCAAAAATGAAAATTCTGTTTTGAATTATTTACCTTCATGTCGTTCCAAACTCCTGAGACCTTCATTCATCTTCGGAAAGCAAATGAAGTTATTTTGGATGAAATCTGAGAGCTCCCTCATCCTCCATAGACAGCAACGGTTGAACTTGTTAAAAAGTGGTTATTTTAGTTTTATGTGCACACAAAAAAATCACACAGCTTGATAATATGCTGATTGAATCACTGAAGACACATGATCTGTTTTGAGGAAGTTTTTTGGCATTTTTGACTGTTTATGGATAATGAGGGTGCTCAGATTTCACCTAAATTTTTTTAATTTGCGCTATGAAGACGAATAAGGTCTGAGGAGTTTGGAACTACATGAGGGTGCGTAATTAATAACATAAGTTTCAATTAACCCTTTAAATCATCAAGTTGCTCAAAAATTTGTTAGAAAAGCTGAATATAACTGATCATTCAGTATGGTTTATGTCATAATACCAGGACCAAATCAGATCTCTTTTATTTTTGCTCAAACTTCTCAACAGTGACCAAAAGCATAACAATAATTTGATCTAGTGGACAGTAACTGCACTGTAAATTTACGTGTTAATTAACAGTTTCCTTATTTTAAGTTTTCCATTTATTTACAGTTGTATTATGTGTCCTTGATGTCTGCTCTGTTGACTTTTGAAGTTGAAACTTTAACTATATATTTAACAAAATGACTCTTATTGACATTTTAGAAGTTTGCAATAATTTACTGTTTACTTAATAGTATATAGAGAAATAAGTCTGTAAGGGCAGTTTATTATAAGGTTTTTGTACCGTAATATACACCAACCCAGCCAAAATAAAATTTTAAACTATTAAAAACATTAATAAAAGTCATATTTCTGAACTTTTTAAAGTTTAAAAATTGTTGAAAGAAAGATCAAGCTCCCAAATTGCAATTCAAAAGCATAAATAAATGAGGAAAAATAAAAACATGAATGCCAGAATATGGAAAACTGATAATTTACAGATATTTTAACAGTGTTTATTTTGATGCGTTTTTGCGCATTTTAGGCCATAGCATTAAAAATGCTGAAGAGAAACACCAAAGTGTGCATAAATAAACAAATAAAAAAGTTTTCAGAATTTTTATCTGCTATTTTTTTTACTAATAAAAGAGATATGCACACCACGAAAACTAGGCATGTCCAGATCCAATCACGTGATCAGAAATTGGGCTGATCATGCGGTTTCAGAATCGAATCGGACATTACCTCCAGATCAGGACTCGAATATATTTTCATTATTTTTTAACACATCTATAGTTATGCGGTGGCACAGAGTTAATCTTCTTTCTTGACTTCACATAGAAACAGCAACGCGTGCAGCATGACATAACTTTGTTGCAGAGATGCTGTTTGTTAAATACCTTTGCTAACACTGTGGCACTTTTATTTATCTCTTTTGTTTACATGCCTGCCGGGTATTTTAAGTTGAGATGCTATTTGTTTTTATATAATTTTTTTATATATATATATATATATTTACTGTTGCACTAAGACCAAAAGTGAAGAATTTATGTTATTTATTATTGATTGTTCAAGCTACCTCACAGAAGTGCTCTGTTTGTTAACAGAGTTGTTGAATGTTAAAATAAAGTGAGTTAAATAAAAGTAAGGAACATCCTGGATCTGTTTTTTCGCTCTTCTTTATTTTATTTTTTTATGTATTAGAGAAGTATCTGATCATGTTTCATAGATCCTCAAAATCAAATGACTTGCCCTCGAGGGCAAAAAACCTGATCAAGACATCCCTAATGAAAACACATGTCCTGACTTCCTTGATGTGCATAATAAAGTCATGATTTTGCCTCAACTGTCGATGTGATTGAGCTAGATTTACTAGTGAACCGATCTTATCTATCTTAAATCTAGATTTAATAATAGATTTAATAATTCTGCAAACACCTGTCCAAAAATCCGTCTTCAAAAAGACTTTGTATAGTTACCTCCGACATCATTTTTACACTACCATTTTCACAAAAATCAGGCTGTGCCTCCAAACTCAAGCTAACATGACAGAGTGTGTTAGAGTGTCATTTGTCTCTCTGAGGTGCAACTTTTTACTATGGAGGGAAATCAAGCTAAATGGTTTCTCAGCTAGCAGAAACTTTATTTTTATATTTATACATCATGCTATATTTTCTTAGGAAGTGACCATCTTTATTCTCTTTACTCTCTCTTGAACACATGGGATGGAAACTGATGTTTTAATCGCATAAAGTAAAACCGTAAATTCGAATGTAAAAATATCTACAGACTTTTGAAATATCAAAGACGTGCAGTGTTCATATTTAAGTTAGCTGCAAATGGCCACGCTCTAACACACACACACACACACATATAGAGTATAGGCCAGGTGCTGGGTTAAGGCTCTGCCGAGTGTGTCTGGAGGATATTTTGCATGTGTGTGCAGAGATGATCAGTGATGGAATGCAGAGTGTGTATGTGTGTGTGAATATATGTATATGTGTTATTCAATGCGGTTCGGGCTGAGTGCCAAGGGTAGCCTAACCACCAGCTGCTTTCAACAGGCTGCGGTCGCCCCAAAAACACTCCTGCAGACAGGAGACCCTGTTTTTCAGTCAAAGAGACACAAAGGACACGTGTTTGTTCAGAATTCACAAATAGTTTTATAGGCAATTCAGGTGTCTGCAGCAGAAAAAAAGTGTTTGTTGCCTTTTTAACTGGTATTTATATTTGTATAGAAAGATGTAAGATAAAAAAACTGACATTTTAAGATTGGAATATTATTTAACCAATAATTAAGCAGACATTTATTTTGTTTTTGATATTTGTTGTATATATAAATATAGATTTACATGTGTATTTGTGCAAACACCAGAATGGGTCATATAATACAACATAAAATGCTGAAATGTATTGATACTGTATATTTTAATGAACATTACCCTTGATGAAAATCATAAATACTTTAAAATATATATCTAAAATATATATCTATTAATAAATACAACACAATTAAAACAAAAATATTAAATGAATTAAAAAAATGACACTTTCTAATATATAAAAACATACTAAAATAAGTAGACGTTGAGAATAATTGAGATTAACTTTAATGACCAAGCTCACAGTTCAGTATAGGTGTGCAGTTGATAGCTTATTAAATCAGTAAAAAAGGAGACGTTTGGTCAGGGTGTTGTTTTTGTCATTCATCATAATGCAAATTCTCTGTTACACCACCCATTACACTGAATTACTGTACATTGTCACTGTATAGGTAATCTGAGCATCTTATTTATATTTCAGATAAATGAGGAATGTTAAGCACTGACAAATATGTATAACACAATACTGGGAATCCCAAACCCAGTAGCTGGAGCAGCACTTAGCAAGGAGACAAGAAATATTTTGAGGATTGCATTGCACTGCTTTTCTCAGCCTAATAGGTTTCTGCTCTTTCTGGACAAAGAGTCCCCCCTCCCAATGTCACAAGTTTATAAGAGACCACTGAGGGGATTTCCCACCAGAAATACCCATGATAATGTCATTATTGTTGGCAAACAAAATATTCCCTTATAGAAATCTGATATATGGTAGCTACCCAAAATGGCAATATATGCATATCACCGAAGTTTATTTTTATATTTTACAGATTTAAAAATGTCATGTATAAATATGTAGCATATATTTCAAAATTTTGTGGAATGGTTATTTACATAATTTTTTTAACCATTAGAATTTACACACACTGTAAAACATATTTGTTAATTAACAGTTTGTTTATTTTAGGATTTGCAAGTGTTTTCCATTTATTTATGGCTGTGAATTGCATTATTGAACCTTGATCTTTGCTCTATCGACGTTTGATGTTGAAAATTCAACTCTACAGTTTACCAAAGTGACTTTTATTGACATTTTAGTTTGAAATAATATAATGTATAAAAAAATAATATACAGATAAATAAATCTTTAAAA
Source organism: Danio aesculapii (assembly GCF_903798145.1). Taxonomy (NCBI): domain Eukaryota; kingdom Metazoa; phylum Chordata; class Actinopteri; order Cypriniformes; family Danionidae; genus Danio; species Danio aesculapii. The sequence goes on from NC_079439.1 coordinate 37,456,614, forward strand.
TAACAGAAAACTGGCAGTTTATTACAAGTTTTTATTTTATTTTTTTTATCCGTAAAACAACACAAACCCAGACATTGTATTTTGTAACTTTAAACTATATAAACGTTTTTAAAAAGTCACTTTTTGGAACTTTTCAATGTTCAAAGTTGTTGGAACACATATCAAGGTCCTATAATACAATGCAAAAGCATAAATAGATGAGGAAAAATAAAAACTAAAATCATAAAAATACGTAAACTGCAAATTTCGTAAATTCAAATATATTGATCATGTATTATAACTGTTTTATTCATTTGTTATTGATCTAAATGTCTAATTTAATAATCTGCTGAATTGTTAAAACTATTAAATAATACTATTTAAATAATAATACTATTAAAAGTAACTTGATACTGACTAGGAATAAAACAATACCAACATTGTTGTATTGTCAAAAAACAAAAAAAAAAATTGTCATCATTCAGTGTAACAAGCCATTGCCTTTCTGTGTAACCGATATATTTTGGCAAAAAGTGAAATCTGTATTCTGACCTGCATTTATAAAAATGCATAATGCAATTTGTGATCATGCTAAATATATTACATTTTAAAGTATTTTTACTAAATTATGAAAACTTCTGGGTGACAAATGAGTAAACTCTAATGGTTTAAATGAAAGCGGTGAAGTTTAAAGATTCAAAATGATAATTAATTTGTGTTTGGAGACTTTTAATATTTCATTAAATGATCCTTGTTCCTAATATGCCTGAGAATATTCATTTAAATTCTAGCTATATTAAAAGGTTACTTCACCCAAAAATGAAAATTTAATCACTATTTACTTACCCTCAAGTGGTTCCAAAGCTTTGAGCTTCTTTCTTTTGTTTGAAGCCGAAGAAGATATTTTAAAGAAAACCAAAAACCTGTTGCCAAAAACCAAATACAAATACTTTGATAGTCAATGGTTAATTGTTTTCAGCTTTCTTCAAATATCTTCTCTCATGTTTAAAAGAAGAAAGGAAGTCAAACAGGTTTGGAACAAGTAAAGCAAGTGTAAATAAATGATGACAGAGTTTTCAGATTAACTATGCCTTTAAGGTATTAAATGTTATCTTGCTTTATTTATTTACAGACTAAAAAGTAAAAAAAAAAGATTGTATGTTCATAAAGTGCATTAAAATGTGGTTGTTTTGCAGTGTGATAATGCTGGTGGATCCAGGAAGTCTTTGCTGGTTAAAATCCTGGTTGGAAAACCAGCTTTCCCTCTCATTCAGTTTTCACTATAGGGCTGGATTCGTTTAGCTGAAACTTCAGTCAGACCAGGCTTGTGTTACTACAGTATGATGCAAAATCCAAATGGATCCAAATGTGGGCCTTGATTACTTGTGACCAGCTTTTTTTAGGTCTGGTCCTGTTTGCCAAAAGATTCATTAGGGGGGAGGATTGTTTTGTCCAGAATACTTATGGCCTTTGTGTTTTTTATCAAGAATTACTTTAATTTGGGCTAGGATTTGTTGCATTTGTGTAGGACATATGGTTTGTTGACCGAGCTTCCAAACACTTCGGGGTATGAATCAATCATGGATCGTGGAACAGGCGGAGCTTGTCCTAGTTCAGAGTCCAGATGAAACACACATGCTTGTTGCACTTAACATAACTGGACCTTCTCAAAACACATGCACACACACACACGTGTTTCGTACCATATGGAGTTATTCTGCAAATGATGCGGTTGGGATATAATTGCATTTCACACATCCGTGAGGTATCATTAACGCTAGCTAATGCTAACTGACCATAGCCTGTCACTACAGCATTAGCATGCCAGCTCACATGTCGTCATGTTAATCCCCTGTCATGCTAATACACCAACTGGCTCCAAGGCTCCATTCATTTAAGTTGGGAAGTTTCCTGTGCGGAGATTTAACCTAGTCTTGGCCTAAACCGCATTAGCATTGGGCTAACTGTGTTTAATATGCTGATTAATTGCATTTATCTTGAGCTAAACGTCATCTGTGAATCAAATTACTCTTTCATGGACCCTGGAATCCCTGAAGTACTACGGGAGCAAATTAACTTGTGACCTGTTGGCTAGCTGGATTAACCTTGAAATGGCATATACTGTAGCATGTTATTCGTCACTGAAATTCGATGTACAGTAGACCATTGTGGCAGACATTAGTTCATGTTTTGTGAAAAACTGTTTGATCTTGTATTTTTGTATGTGTCTTATACTGGACAATCCCAGTTTAAAAAAAAAGTTGGGAGATTTTTTGTAAAAGGCAATAAAATGAGTAAGTTTTGTTTAAGTAATATGATGATGATCTTCATTTGACTAAACATGGCTCCTGTAAGATAGATTTTTTTGTATTAAGCAGAAAGGAGAGATGATTAGTTAGGGAGGTTAGACTTTATTACATTATTTCTCTGCAATCAGATTCAGATTTCAGCCAAAAGATACATATTCAGGTGGGCCCGTGCCCCAATACAGCTTTATGTCGAACAACTCTCCTGGTCACCTCACTTTGATATGGCTTCATTACAAAAGCAAATCGCTCTCTTACTCAGACATTTCTTTATACGACCATGATTCTGCTGACAGGGGATGTGTGAAGCTGTATGTACCAGGTCACTCACCTAAAATAGCAAGCATAATTTCAGGCGACAGAAATCAGATTTGGTAGCTGCAGCTGCAGAATTAATCTAGTTAAAAGTTATTCTACCACTGATAAAATTTCAGATTATATTAAGTAGGGATGCTCTGATACCATTTTTTTTGGAACCGATCCGATCTCGATACCAAAATTCTGAGTATCGACCGATACAGATCCGATCCTGATACTGTGTTTTTTTTTCAATTAACATAATACAGTTTCTATAGTTCTGGTGCTAAACTCAAATAATATATCTTCTTTAGTAAAAATAACAGAGCTATAGGCCTACTGTATATGACAGATGGCACAATCTAACTAAACATGATGCTTGCTATAAACTATGGGCTACATTATTTGAGAATTCATTATGATATTGATATGATCTGTTGTGGTCCAGCTTATGTTTCCTTTTAATAGTAAGATTTTTCTTTGAAATCTGTAATCGGCTACCCTAATCGTTGGTAAAATAGCCAGCCTTTAAGGAAAGCCTGATATTTTCCTGCAGGTTTGACAGGCTTTACAAACTATTCACACCACTTAAAGTATTCCCCTCGGAAGAATAAACTCAGTCGGAAAGATAAGAGAACAGAAACTTATTGTAAAAATAATCTTACGGAGCGGCGCATGTCACGTTTGCGCAGCCGGTGCCTGAATGAAGTGCTTGCATCACTGACACACCACGCAGTCCTCTGGTATACGGACACTTCCAAACAGCAGCACAAAAGGGAGAAATCAGTGCGTTGAAGATCTGTCCAATGTAATATTGAGCCTTTTCTCATTAAAAATTTCAGGTAGACCTACTTTGTATGTGAAGAGCTGGTAATAACCCTCTCTACTCCAGTGTTGTAAATGCGATCTGCTGGTATAACAGACACATGATTTAAAAACAGCAATGATCTCCATGTTGCAGCTCAAAATTAACCCATTCAATGCAAAACTAAACGCATTTCTCCACCGATTACTTATATTAACAGGAGCAATTAGTCTTGGAGAGTTTTTCGTGTTGTCATGAACGCGGCACGCAGTTTAAATTGTGAATGAATGGAGAATGATTGACAGGTGCAGTGACGGGAAGTTCTGAACTGAACATGAATTTAGCCACGTGAATATTCATCTGTACTTCACATTGAACTATAAAATGGCTTCAAAACATATCGGATAAAGTAGGCCTACATGACAACTTTCTAGTGCCTTATTATAGGCTACCTTCCTGGCTTTTATTGGCTTATAAATTACACTGAATATAGCGCACCACAAGATCGGATTTGGATCAGTACCTGCTGGCGATTCCCGATCCAGCAAAAATATACAGTATCAAACCAATATCCAATCCAGGTATTGGGAACGGTGCATCCCTATAATATTAAGGTTGAAAACGTCCATGGTGCTGCTTTATTGTGTTGTTAAATATGATGTCAGAAACTAGCTGCACAGGTAAAACATGCTGTTGATATTAGGCAAGTTCATGTTATGCAAACAATTTTGTTGTAATAGCTGAAGTGAATTTCTTACATTGTTTCAGGATTTTGTTGTTTATTATAAAATAATTCACTCGCACACACTTATCTTTAAGCTGGGTATTTTCAGTATATAAACTGGTGTTTTCAAAATCTGAACACCTCTTTTTGCCTACTCTATTCAAATTTTCAATATGTAGTCTTAATCATCTCAGTTTTTGCCAGAAGCTCCTATTTATTCCTGGCCCTGATATTAGTTTGCTGCTGATTTGCAACCAATTAAAGCTATAAATTAACCAAAGAATAATATTTAGTTAGTATAAATACATGGTCATGTTGTTCCAAACCCATTTGACTTTATTTCTTCTCCAGAACCTGAAATAATAAGTACAAAGGAACTGAATGACCAACCAAAAACTAGAAATTTTATAAGAACTTTTATTTGTTTGTTTGTTTAATGCAGCATATTACTTAGTCAAACTGAAAATATCTTGAATATTCTAGTTTAAATAAACACAATCAAATTAAATTTGCTGCCAGCAAAATATTACATAATAATTACTTTCCCATCATTTGAACACACACAAAATAATATATGTATATTCAGAAGCATAAAAGATTACATTTGTAAATGTTTGATATTTATATTTGATTTAGTGAATTGGCTGTTTTAATGACCATGATGAAAAAGACACTACATTTGCCTGAGTGTTTTAATTAAACCCAAAATAAACAGAGTTAACATGTTACATTTTCACTGTTTCAGTAAATTAATCTTTCTGTCACTCTAATTAGAATTCCAATTCAACATGCTGTGATTTAAATAATTTCTTATTCCAACACACACACACACGCGCACACACACACACACACGCGCACACACACACACACTCACACACACAGAGGAACGAGTATTTTTTTTTTCTCAATCCATCAAATGAAATGGAATTAAATTAATTAAAGACTAGCTCTATTTTTATTTAAGATCCGTGTCTCTGCAGCCCGCACTGAAGGGGTTCAAGATACTGCTTTTGCTCTGCAGGTGAACAAAACCGAAGGCCTAATATTATTACACACACATGAGTTAATACAGTATATTGTCTGCAGACTACAGAGCTCAACTCAGACTGCAAATAAACACTAATCATGAGTTCACTGTCAATTGCAGGATCCCAGACCTTAGGCCTGTGTTAAACAGCAGGGTGTCAGCAGTGTTATTATCCAGACAAGTGCACGTGTGTGTGGGTGCGTGCGTGCGTGTGTGTGTGTGTGACTTGTATTTCTCAGTTTGTGAGGACCAAATGTCTCCATATACTGTAGTAACTCTGACCTTGTGTAGACATTTATTTTTAGTCTCTGTGAGGAAAATGGCTCATAATATCACCAAATGTATTTAAAAAATGTAAATGGTTGCTAATGTAAATGTATGGTTGGTGAAGGAGGATAGAATATTCAGCACGTCTGTGCATTATACAAATAATTAAGTCTCTGGGAAGTCCCCATAAAGATAGCTGTACAAGTAAATGTGTGTGTGTGTGTGTGCATGTGAGTGTGCTTGCATGTGCTTGTGTGTTTGTTCATGTGTGTATTTATGTGTATATGTTTGTGTGCGTGCTTTTGTATTTGTGTGTGGCTTGTATTCCTATGTTGTGGGAACTTAATGTCTCTATATAGCAATACCAGTATATGGAGCTGCACGATTTGGAGCAAAAAATTTTTTTCCGATTTATCTGATCAAAATTGCGATTTGCGATTTTAAAATGTGATTTACTATTATTTCATAAAAGAGCTGCAGGTTTGATGTGGTGGTTTAAACAGCACCAAAGAAAGATCAAGCATAATCACAAAAAACACTACACTATGCTACTGTTTATTTAAAACGATTTTTTCTAATAAAGTTGTCAGTGGTCATGACAAATTAAAAAAAATATCTACAGTGTTTTAAATTCAGTTAATCAATTATAACTTAAATCATATATATAGATAAATAAAACCTTTAAAATCTTTACATTTAGATTGTTTTACATTTTTCATATTGATTTCATGACATTCACGATGCATTGACAATGCTTTCCATTGACATGCGTTCCTCGTGCTGCTTCACAGCACAGTAATTCTTGTATTAAAATGTGTAATTTATAAATATATTTACATTTATATATTATTTGTAATACAATTTAGTCCTTTAATACAAGAAGTCAGATAAATGAACTGTACCTTTAATTTGACCTGCTCAAAGAAAACACTCTTTGAATGTATCAAACAAAACTCAAGTACATGCACAGAACAACATGAGCATTTATAGCAAATAAATAAATGTAGATATTATCCAGATTGTTTTTTGAGCATTGTTGAGGAAGTTCTTAAACACCTGTGATTGGTCATGGTGCTCCCTTACACAACAGAAAGGGCTGCAATTGGCTCTTAACGGTTACCGTGGCTCTAGCGTTATTCACCAATGAGTGACGCGGATAAAGATAAACAGCCGCGGTTAAAGTCTATAATGTGCATTTATCACAGCTGATCCACGATAGACGTGGTGGAGAAAACTTGCAGAGTAACTGTAACTGAAGGAGACTTTCACGGAGGTGCGAATCCAAATGCTGAATTATTTACAATGATCGTAAATCAGGCAAAGATCAACAGTCTTCATTAATAAACGGGCAAGTAGTCAAAACCGGTGAAAGGTAAGATAAATTAGGAACAAGGCTAGGAGTAGATAACATAAAACGCAAGAATCAAAGAGCACAGCTAGACAAGGAAATGAAAATGCTACGTAAAGCTACAGGTTTGTTTTAACTAACAAAACAAACAAACAACAATCAGCAATGTGGGTGAGCAAATGTGGTGTATAAATAGTCTGTGTAGTGAGTCCTTGAGCAGCTTCAGCTGTGAGTTTTTGCAACAAAGACTATAGAATACACTAAAGGGACTTTGGTTTGCAATCAGACGAGATTAGGAACTGGTGTGTGTGCATGGTGCATGCTGTGATTTGTAGTCCATTTGGTGGCAGAGTTGTAGTTCTCCAGCAAGCCACAGTAGCTTGATCGCTGCTGATAATAAAATAATAAAAATAATCACAGATTTTGCGATTTGAAATTTTGCATCCTTTCAAATCTCCATTTTGGTTTAAAATCTATTAATCGTGCAGGCTACCAGTATACTTTAACCTTCAGGGGACATTTTTTCCAGTCTCTGTGAGAAAAATGGCTTATAAATCACACAGAATTAGGTATTTTAAAAATGCAGATTGTTGTCTGTGATATAGGGTTTAGGGCAGGGATATCAAACTCAATTCCTAGAGGGGCCCCAGCCCTGCACAATTTAGTTTCAGCCCTAAACTTGGGTTGGAACTAAACTGTGCAGAGCTGCAGCCCTACAGGAACTGAGTTTGACACCTGTAGTTTAGGGGTATGGTTGAACAAGGGGGATAGAATATACAGGCCCCGTTTACACATACGTTTTAGTTTTAAAACAGCGTTTTAGGATGAAAACGATCTGCGTACACACTGACGCTTCACCCAGTGTTTCTGAACAACTCTCCGTCCACACTACACCGCTGAAAACGGACATCACATGACCAGACACAGACAATGGCATACGCTGCAGCAATGAGTGCTGTGCACGTTGGACTGATCATCAAGGATTTACCACTGGATCTAATCTCATTATATTTGTCAAACGTAATATTTAATTAATTTTGTTATCTACTGTATATCTAACTACATATTCCCCAACTTTGGTCTTTTGAATCTGTTAATTGTTCTCAGGTAATGTGTTTTGGCTGAGTGCAAAGATAAGCTAATATATTAATTTATGTAACCAGGTATGCTGATTCTGTACATTTGACTGATTGCTTGCTTTTCTTTCCTGTATTGTATAAATTTATTGTACATTATCCTTTTATAATGGCAATTATTGATAATTAAAACTGATATAATTGTGAAAAGCGCTATATAAATAAACGTGAATTGAATTTAATATTCAGCAAAAGAGAGGGTATTTGTGTTTTCAATAAAAATGAAAGAAGGCAGTTATATTATAGGCTCCGTTTTGTTATAAATATGCATACAGTGAAGATGACGCTCATTTAAATATGTAGCTACACGACGCCTCAACATTTTTGGTGAACAATTTAAATGGCAGTTCCTTATATCATGTTTTTATTTTATTGTTAAGATAGTGAAACAACATAGCCAGGGTGATGTGAATAAGGTTATGAAGTACACTGTTCCCTTTGAAGATGTACCCGACTAGTCCTCTGGAGTTTGTTTCCCATATCAAAGTTGCAAAGTCTGAACTTAGAAGGAGAGGATGCAAGACTGAATGTTGTGTAGGCTACTTAATATTGAGGAAAAAGCCCCAATCAGATAGGTGAATGTCTGCAGCCACACCTCCGTTTTCAGATGTCTTCGTTTTCCCCCATCCATACTGACAAGGAGCGGCAGCATTTTAAAAAACGAAAACAGCCTCTTCAGCGTTTTCAAAAAGCTCTGTTTTCGGCGCTCAACAACTCTGGCGTAGTGTGGACGGAAGGCGTAACCGTAGCAAAATTTATTCGTTTTAAAACTAAAACGTATAGTGTAAACGAGGCCACAGTCTGTACGGTATAGAAATAATTATGTCTATGGGAATTCCCCATAAAGATAACTTTAGGTATGAGTGTTTGTGTGTGCTTGTGTGTTTGTGCGTATGTGTGCTAGTTGCCTGGTCCAGAGTCCAGATTAATGAAGATCCTACCCAGAGAAAAGCTTTATAGATAGTTGAAGAATGTTGAACATGGTCTGGTTTATTGATGCAGTCTCCAGCACACTATTGGTTTAATTTGAGAAGTGTGGCATGTTTAATTTGCTGAGGTGAAATGAACACTTTGCTCAGAACGGGTGTCCTTCGTCATAAGGACATTTCTCCTATCGGTTCTGCTCGCTGCCTCCTCCTTTTTCTCGCCCTAATTCTGTCTCCTGCTCTCTCTCTCTCTGTGTGTGTGTGTGTGTGTTTTGTGCTGACTCCATATTTTTTTCTTGTGTCCCCATAGTGTTTGTCTCACCTACAAAATGCAACAAACTGTCCTATTTGTTTCTTTCCTGCTCTCTCTCCCTTCCCCTTCCTCTCTGTCTCAGTACATTGATCTGTATCATAATAGGTTTCTGAGGGTTTACAGTTGACATGTTGACTCTCTCACGGTCCAGTCTACACCCCTAAAGTCATGCGTGTACTCCACTCAAAAAACAGGCTATAAATTCATCTATTAAAAATGGTTTCCACATTTGCTGGGTTACTTCGTATCATACGTCTTAGATTAAAATGCTGCGCTGGTTCAAGTTATTTTGTGTGAATGTTATTTTCAGATGCTTCCTAACCGATTTATCCGAGGTGCATAGTGCAACAGTTTAACATAGTGTGCATATTTCTAAACATTACAGATATAGAAACGTGTCTCAAGAGAAACAGACCTAGGGGAATCTTTATTTGAAAATAGAGCACAAACAGAATAGCTGATATTCAGACTGAAAGCAAGTGTAATTTATTTATTTAAACAGCATAATATTTCAATACAGAGGAAGTTATACATTATAGACACAGTATTTTCAGTTAGTTTCCCTGTTTTTACGCCAAGGTTTTGAATTTTAAACTAAAGGCCTTCTTTCACACACAGGAAGATTATTATAGTAACAGTATAGATATAGTTTTCAGAATCGCTCAGTTCAGACAACAGCCATAGTAATCATTCTACATTTTAAATTTAATCCATTGTTTGGATCACTTTCAGAGCAATTTTTTTCTAGCTGATAAAATAAAAAACTCCATTCAGCCAGAATCCATTCGAATATAAAGAGCTTATGCATTTAAAGTTGCAGGTACAGTAAAATTACTTACAAGAAATTTGAAAAGAAATCTGCCTGCATTCAAAAGTTAGTGACCAGATGCATCTTTATAAGCATCCAAAATGTTGTTATAAATGTTCTTTTTCAAGAAGCTTGATATTAGTTATTTATCATTATTTATCATACCTAAACCTCTATACATATCCATACCTGTTACTTCTGCCATGTTTATAGGTTTAAAACCACCTTTTTCCCTTTTATACTGTAGCTGTAATTGAATCCTAGTCCAACATGCACTGGAAATATTAGTTTTTAGAGTGTGCACAAATCTGCACTTTACATTTCTAGTAAGCCATCCTCACTGTAAAAAAAAAAGACTCAACTATTTTAAGGCAACCAGCTTCAGGATATTTTTGAGTTTACTCAACTTAAATCGAGTCAAGTGCAGTACTTGGGTTGACAGTTGAATCAACTCAAAAAATCTCTGCAGCAAGGTGCCTTAGAATTTTGAGTTGAAACTTTTTTTAGTGCTGATGGTTCTTTGAAATACAGTGGTCCCTTGCTATAACGCGGTTCAACTTTCACAGCCTCGCAGTTTCGCAGATTTTTTTTGTGCAATTTGACATGTTTTTTTTTTCTACAGCTCATTGTGTTCAGCGTACTGATTAGCGCATTGTGTTCTGTGTCCTGATTGGTTGTAGACCATTGTCAATCAATCTCCTCCATGCCATGTCTTCTGTATACCACATAATGCAATCAGCTTGCCAAATTTACATAAATCTTCGCCTCCTAGCAATGTGGCTCTAAAGTGCTGAACTGTGTGTTTGCAAGTTTTCTACGCAACAAACCCCACAATGCTGACGAAACATTCTGCACTGTCAAAGGCACCTGCGATAACACCCAAAAGTCAGAGGAAGATGCTAACCATCCCTCAAAAAGTTGGACTTCTAGACATGCTAAAGGAAGGTAGAAGTTACGCAGCTGTACGCGGGGTCTCAAACTGCCGGCCCACGGGCCATTTACGATCCGCAACTGAAGTCAATAATATAACAAGATTCAGCCCGCCAAAACATATATTTTTGAGCCACTATCATCGTTGTGCTGTCGCGCCTAGCCACTTGTGGTTTTGACTCGCCACCCAGTCGACATTCAGATTATTTTTACTTTCATTTTCTCTGTGTGTGGTCGAGAGTAATGCACATGCGTTTTAACTGTGACTGATTTAAACGTTAAAATATATGTCTGTAAGTGTTCTATTTTTACTAAACCTTTGATTAAAATTGTTTTATTTGATTATTATCAGCTTTATACCACTTGTGTTTTGTTGTACAAACGCTTCTTCATGGCATACACATTATCATGGTGGGGGTGTAACAAATGATAATTTTGCCAATATTTGATTCAAATGGTGTCTTTTTTTTTTTTTCGGGGTTTTCACCTTTAATAGACGGGACAGTAGAGAGTGTTGACAGGAAAACATGGGGAGCAGAGAGAGGGGAAGGATCGGCATAGGACCGCAAGGCGGGAATCAAACTCGGGTTGCCGTGAGCACCGGAGTGCATGTGTCGACGCACTAACCACTACACCACTGGCGCCGACCAAATGGTCTCATTTAATAGATTTTCCTCAAATGCTTATTAAGATTTGCATAAAAACTATGTGCATTAGTAAAATTGTACCACTGGTTGAATTAAACTTGACAAAGTAAATGTGAATATGTACATACTTTCCCCCTCTTTGTTGTAGTTTGACTTATTATACATATATTGAGAAAAGCAATTGCCAGTAAAGTCACTTAAGTTACCCAAACTGCTTTCTGCTGTTCTTACGCTATTGGGACAATACAATTGGTTGGGACAGAATGATAATAATTATGCCTATTATTTGTAGTATTTTCATAGCAATTTAAACTACCTCTTCAATATGTACAACAAGAAACAAAAAGTTAGAGTTTTGACTGCATATAGTCTGTGGAAGAATGACTGAGTGTGTGTCTAATGCTCAGCCATACACACAACAACCACAGATATATTTCAACAGCAGATGTGTGACACGATAAACGTGCTGATTTGCATTATCACTGGTGACAGGTAATGCTTGAAACATAAACGTCATATCTGTTGTCCTAAGATGCACCAGTTATGTCAGGTTTTCACTTTTTTCTTGTGCTTGAATGTTTTCTTGTGCTTGAAGGCCCTCCTATGAATTGTCAGTCACTGAAATGGCCCCCTGCCAATTTAAGTTTAAGACCCCTGCATTAAAATCTATAATACTACGATAAAAACAATTAGTTGACTTTTCTTTAAAAAGTAAACCAGTTTCTTTTAAAATGACTTTCCTAAAAAGTGAGTAAACCCATTGTCTTATAATTATTAATTAAATAAACTATGTGTGTAGTAATAAAAATTAAGTTGACAGTTCAAAGTTACAATGGGGTTACTCACTTTTTTATTTAAGTCAACTTATCAATTTTAAGCCATAGGCCAAAAATGCTCACTGTGTCTTTAAGTTGCAAACAAGCAGATGGGTGTCTAATAACTGCTTCAAATTTCGCATCTGAGAGGGAAACTCCTATAAATGCATCTGCTAAAATAATTGTTCAAATCTTTTCATTGCTGATATTTGACTTTGTGTCTTTAGTAAATCCTGACAGTTGTTTTTTAATGCCAAAAAACGATTGGACTGGCACAAACTGTAAGTAAATCCGAACCAAAGTAAAAGCTTCCTTTACCCTGGGATGAGTGCGGTGTGAAAAAAAAAACCTTTAGCGCATCGCTGCTAACGGCTGTTTAATACAACACTTTCTGCAGAAACCTGGAAGAGAAAACATTGAATCAATATTCATTGTTACTGTATATACGAAGCACTTGCCAGCACTAAAGAGTTCATTCTGATCTCCTGCGCAAATTTCTTGAACAGTTCCAACAGCTGGAGATTGACCCGGCAAAATAAATGTTTTAATTTCTTAAAGATATATTGCCGTTGTGTAAATGCAAAATTCCTGAAGTTGAGAGAAATTTGGGAGTGGAACGGACACGTTAGTCTCCGAGTGAGTAAATGTTTTGACTTCATTTTTTTTTGTTCCAGGGGCTTTCCAGTAGAAATGCTTCCTGTCTTTCCATCGGGATCTGTTGAGTCTGTTTAGCTGGAGATAATGGGCTCTTAAAGTCCTGCTCAGTTTTGAAGCAATGGACCACCGGACTAAACAGAGCGTTTTTAAAAAGAAGTGGAAAAACTCAGAGGGTGTCCTGCATGCATGTGTGAGGTCTGGATACAAAAAAAATACAACATGGATGTATACTGGGCTCCACAGATCCACAATGAACACCACAACTGAAGCACACTTCCTGTTTGTGTGTGTTTTTAACCATTGCAGCTGAGTAATCGGATCTCATAGAGACATACACGAATATCTGGGGAGGAAAAGTCTTCACACTTCATTTAGCTCAGCGTGAGCAGCTTCCCGACATGCATAAACACTCGCTCAGTTGCACTATAGTACACACAAACACGTACCAGGTCATTTATTGTGTAGCGTCTCTTTCTCTCACATAGATGAGGAAACACTGTGAAATCTTTTAGTGTCTTTCCAATGAGAGCAGCTCCAGCATGGTAGAGGTGAGTAGCTTCTGGGCTGGTGATGCTGAAGTGGTGGGTTGAATTCCAGCTAGGGCAGACCTCTGAACCCCGATCACTGTCGTGCCCTTTAGCGAGGCACTTAACTCCAGGTTGTTGTTGGGGGAATTGGTGTGCTTGGCTCTGGATTGAAATTCGCTTTGTAACCGATTCAGAACAGCTGTGAGCAGTTGTAGACGGTGCTTTAGGTGCTTTAACAACCTGACTTTGTGTGGGACTGTAGAGGAATGAGCAGAATGGGGTCGGGGCAACCTTGATCTGCAAATGAGAGCATGAGTGAAGGATGTATACAGTTTACTGTCATTTGACTAATGAGGTAAAAAAGCATTGCGTTTTGTTTTTGAGTTGCAGTTGTCAAGTTTTTTTCAGTTGTTTGAGTTTTTGAGTACAGTCAAGTACTTTGCGTTAAAAATTATTCTGTAGTATTTTGATATAACGTTTAACAATATTTTGAAGAGGTTGATAGATATAATAAGTGATACCAACCCCACAAGTTGTATATTGTTAAATATTATTATTATTATTATTATTATTATTATTATATTATTATTATTATTATTATTATTACTTTTGAAGGCTGTAGTGTTTCATAATAATCAATAAAGGTATTTGATAATAATAATCATAATCATAATCATAATAATACAATAGCATTAATAATGTTTTAATATTTTTATTCAATAAAACTTAATGTTTTAATTTTTTTTAATAAACTTATTATTATCATTATTATTATTATTATTGTCAGTATTATTATTATTAATATAATTATTATTATCATTATCATTATCATTATTATTATTATTAGTAGTAGTAGTTGTAGGAGGAGGAAGAGAAGGATCATCTAATCTCATAAGAAGCAAGAGATCGCGATGACATATGATGAGGTGTGCAGGTGTTGTAGTGCTGTCCCATTTCTTAGGGGTAAATTTTGAAGCCCTTTCTCCTTCACACTCTGTTTTAGGGGCCAAGGGGAAGGGGTAGGGGTACAAAAATAGAATTGGGATTTGGCCTATACTGTCAGTGGACGTTAAACTGAGGTCCTGACTTTCTGTGATCATTTAAAAATCCCATGGCACTTCTTCTTAGTAGGGGTGTAACCCCGGTGTCCTGACCAAATTCCCTCCATCGGCCTCCTAATCATCCCCATCTACTGAATTGACTCTATCACTGTCTCTGCACTCCACCAATAGCTGGTGTTTGGTGAGCACACTGGCGCCGTTGTTCTGTGGCTGCCGTCACATCATCCAAGTGGATGCTACACACTGGTGGTGATGTGGAGAGACACCCCTCATGATTATGAAGTTCTTTTGTTGTATGGCCATACACAATAAATGCGCTATATAAATACACCTTACTTACTTACTTACTCATTCATTCATTTTCTTTTCAGCTTAGTCCCTTCATTAATCTCTGGTCGCCACAGCAGAATGAACCACCAACTTATCCAGTACATGTTTCACGCAGCGGATGCCTTTCCAGCCGCAACCCATCTCTGGGAAACACCCATACACACTCATTCACACACATGCACTATGGACAATTTAGCCTTCCCAATTCACCTGTACCGCATGTCTTTGGATTGTGGGGGAAACCGGAGCACCCGGAGGAAACCCACGCGAACGCAGGGAGAACATGCAAACTCCACACAGAAACGTCAACTAACCCAGCCGAGGCTCGAACCAGTGACCTTCTTGCTGTTAGGTGACAACACTACCTACTGCACCACTGCATTGCCATTATTGAAGTCTCTAGTGTTTCAAAATAATAATTTAAAGGTGTTTAATAATAACATAAATAATAATAACACATAATGTTTTCATATTTTTATTAAATAAAATGTTTTAATTTGTTATTTTAGTTGTAAATTATTATTTTATTTATTTATTTATTTATTTATTTATTTATTTATTATTATTCTAGCTATTTTTATCTAAATGTATTAAAAACTTTGCACTTTACAAATATCTTGTTGATCTTTAAAATTCATTTAATGTTTAGTCTTTGATTTAATAATAATAATAATAATGATGATAATAATAATAATAATAATAATAATAATAATAATAATAATAATAATGAGTTAAAATAATGAGTTAATATTTTTATTAAATGAAAACTTTTTCATTTTATATTTTATTTTTTATAATTTATTATTATTATTATTATTATTATTTAACACAAGTATTTTTTTTCTAAATTAAAATAATTATTATTAAACTTAATAATATAAATAGTAATTTTTATGGTATTTTATGGTATTTTAAAGCCACTTTTAATTAAACCTTTTAAAATATAATGCAAATTTCGTTTCATGACCAAAAAACGCTTCAGCCCAAAGTCCTGGGTGTGGGTGGGTAATATTTTTTTTGTCTGGTGATTGTTCTCTGATGTGTCTAAATGTTACGTCCTGGGTGTTTTGCATTACAGGAATTTGATCACATTTAAATCTAATACACATAAATCCCCCCCAAAACATTCCCAAACTCCACACAGAAAGTGTCAAAAAGCTCTCTGCAGATTCTGTCTGTTCCTGCTCGTTGCTCAACAGTTCAGTGATTTTATATTTGTTATGAAATGAAAAACTACTACAGTGTAGCTGGTCCAAATGAACTCTTCCAACTCTAGGTTGTCAGAGGCATTTGACAGGTCAGTTGTTTTGCCAATGGACACTGCCAGACTCACTTCGCCTCATAAGACGGATCAAGTCAAAGTTCAACCGTTTAACACATTCCAGAATCCAGAGGTTTCGTTTAACTTTATGTCTCTTCAAGGTTTTAAAATGTGAGAAAATGGCTTGAGATCAGCAATGAGCTCTCGCCCTTATGACCCCCAACACTCTTTAGATGCTTCAGACTTGCACCCTCCACACGATTCCAGCATCTGCTAAATGCATGAGTGTGTGTAAAATCTTTAGTGTGTGTGTCACAGACAGGCATTTTTAGGGTTGCACGGCTCTTTGTCTTTATAGTGTTTCCAAAACCAGGCCTAAACTGGCCACAGCCTCCCTCTGCCTTGTGAAAACTGACTCTTTCCTTCTCTTTTCTATCCTGTTCTCTCATCTACATGAGTCATTTTCTCCTTTCACATGTTTGTGAGCGTCTTCATCTCAGCTCATTAGGACAAAGGTGATGTTTTCCAGCTGACATTTCCTAGGTAGTGCTCATCTTTAGGCTTTAAACAGCCAAAAACGAATGTTCTGTCAAAGTTTATTCACATCCTCTTTTGTGTTCAACAAAGGAAAGGTTTAAAAAAACAACAACTAAATCATAAGTTCAAGGCACTTGAAAAAGTAAGTGAAAAAAAACTTTATTAATCTGGGTAATATTTAAATTATTTTTTAATTAATTTAATTCTTAAATTATTTTTATCTTTATGAATCTCTTATCCAATGAGCACTGACAAATAAATTTCTGCTGAAGCGCTTTTTGTTTGATATTTGGATTTAGATTTAGGAATATGTTGGAAACTGAAAGCCACTACAAAAAAAAACTGTTGAAAAAAGAATATAGAACACGTCACCATTTTTTCTCAGAAAACATGTTTCTAAAGGTGCTATTGACTTAAATTTTTCACCAGGTGTCAGTAACAACTAAAGTAATCCAAACATACTAATGCAATTATTCTAGTTAGTTAATAAGTAAACTATTCAAAACGTATTGAACACATGAAGAAATTCAGGTGTAAAATGTCATGGAAAACCCAGACAGCAGATGAAATCTCTCAGTAGCTAGAAAGCAGCCCTGCCCCCCATCAGTGTAAAATAATATTAGCTGCTTCAGTCATAAGACTACAGTACGTTTCAGACGATGAAGGTGAAACCAGGGTGGACATTTCAGCAAGACAACAATCCCAAATACAGCCAAGGAAACTCTGTTGGTTTCAGAAAAGAAAATAAAGCTGCTGGAATGGCCCAGCCAATCACCTGACCTGAACTTGACTGAAAATTGAAGCTAAAGATCAGAGTTCTCGCAGAACAATCAAGATTTTTTACACTCGTGCATGCTTGCAACTACAGTACATTCTCTGAGGAGGTGCCTTTTAAAAAGCCTTTTATACAAAATCTAATACTTTTCAGTAGTTCAGTACTTTCTCATTGTGGCATGCCATTGTTATTACACATAATTTCTGAAAACTGTTTATTGGGTTTTTGTATGGATTGTTAGGGTCTTTTACTGAAATCTGGTACAGTTTTATGTCCTTTAGAAATAAATGTGTGATGTGTTTGATATTTAATTTCCCATATTTTTCCACCTGTTTTAATGCCCAGTTTACAATGTTGCGTAAAAAACACTGAATTGAAACACCAGGATGATCATCATTTCTAAAAAGTATCATAATAAACTCAATTGAGGCATATAAATATTTTAATTGGATAAAACCAGCATAAAACATGATGGAAACACATTTACAGATTAAATTATATTATGTGTATCGAACAGTCTTGCAAAGAGTCATTGTTGTAATTAATTCACTGGTTAGTCTAGTTATCCAATTACATCTCAAATCATCTCAAATGTAGTTTTAATGATTGTGCAGACACCACAGTAAAAAGTCTATCCACAAAAAGACTGTATATGTACTGAACCTTCTTCAACTGTTTTTCCGCAATCATGTTCAAAAACATCAGGCAGTGGCTCCAATCCCAAGATAACATGTCAGAGTTTGTTGAATGTGTCATGTGTCTCTCTGAGATGCAACTTAATTACTTTGAAGGAAAAAAATGTTGAAGTGTTTTTTTCAACAACTTTTTTTATTGACTATTCTATATTCTCTTGAACACTTTTAATGACATGGAAGCTGTAATATTTACAAATTACAAATGTTTTGCGTGACAGTTTCATTTTAAGCATAAAGTGAGTTCGTAACTTAGAATGGAATCATAGCTATGGACTTAAATAGTCAGTGTGATTCAATTTACATTGAAAAATACTAATTAATTATTGAATTCTGTAATTACTTACACTACCTGATAAAAGTATTGTTGTTGATCCCGTTTGTAAGAGAAGCAAATAATAACTTGACTTCTAGTTGATCACTTGGAAAAGTAGCAGAAATCACAAATACTGCAAAAGGCCCATTAGGACCCAAGATATTCTCAGAAGTCAGTCAAGTTTGGTGAAGGAAAAATCATGGTTTGGAGTTCAGTATGGGGGTGTGAGAGAGATCTGCAGAGTGGGTGGCAACATCAGTAGCCTGAGGTATCAAGACATCTGTGCTGCCTATTACATTATAAACCTCAGGAGAGGGCAAATTCTTTAGCAGGATAGAACTCCTTTAGCTTACTTACTTTAGCTTCCACATCAAAGTTCCTGAAGGCAAAGAAGGTCAAGGTGCTCCAGGATTGTCCAGCCCAGTCACCAGACATGAACATTATTAAGCGTGTATGGGGTAAGACGGAAGATGAATCCAAAAAATCTTGATTAACCCTGGGAGTCCTGCAAGAACACTTTCTTATACTTTCCTTATTACGTTGTCTGAAAAGTAACTTATTTACTAAGATTAGTTTATCTACTTGACGTAAAACTATTAAAATCCACATAAATTACCTAGACATATAAATTTAATTAATTATTGTTTTAATTTGAGTCAAATATATATTATTTAGTTCTTATTATAATATTATTTTAAAAATCTTTAAAAGAAACGCAAGGGAAAACTAAACATTGTATCAAACAAATTCAAGACTTTAAATTAATGACACAATATTGCCAATTTTACCTGAAAATCAAAGTACCCCCATACTTTTGTTTTTTAGAAGTACAGTTTAGTACATTAACTAGTTAATTTGTTACTACTTACACCCAACACCCTTAATATTTTTATTACTATGGAAGGCAATGGCTAGCGGTTTCCAACATTCTTCAAAATATCTTCTTTTGTGTTCACTGGAAGAAATGAACTAGGTTTGAAATCACCTGAGGGTTAATAGTAAATAGTGTTTTGTTACTTTGTTTGTTTTTTGTTTGAACTGTCCCTTTAAGTGTAAATAAAAAGAGAGCGTTTTCTTGATGATCGTTTTTAAGATGCCAGCT
Source organism: Danio aesculapii (assembly GCF_903798145.1). Taxonomy (NCBI): domain Eukaryota; kingdom Metazoa; phylum Chordata; class Actinopteri; order Cypriniformes; family Danionidae; genus Danio; species Danio aesculapii. Next base: position 37,476,200 of record NC_079439.1, read on the forward strand.
TTGCCATCACATGCACCATCAGGGTGAGCCTTTTTAACAATGCGTCTTATTAGACAGGAATCATTCGTTTGCAAATATCAAATGACCTTTGATGAGGGTCAGACGCAGGATTGTTGATTGATGACATCAAAAGCGACTCGTTTTTCACGAGAAAGGCAAAGATGGAATAGATTTAGCCTTGGAAATCTATAAAGACAAACAACCGTGCAATTCTGAAAGCGCTGAATATGGATGGTAATGGGGCCCATGTGACGGTTTTGTGTGTACAGCCTCCAAATCTTGAGATGATCTAGTGATGCTGGAGTGTGCTGGAACGTTCCTCGTGATTTTCTCTGTTCTCCGGTGTTTGTTTGATAATGGATGGAGTGAATAATCTCTGATTGAATCAAGAGCGGCTGGAGTGAAGACTCATATATGCACTGCTAGTGTTACCCAGATTTCCTTAGCATAGGTGAACTTTCTTCTGTATTATTTGAATCACAAATAACTGGATTTAGTAGAATAAAAAGATAACTTTTCATCTCAGAGATCTGTGGGAAGCAGATACAAATGTAAAAAAAAGTTATGCTGTTGAAATAATTGTGTTATTGTGCAGAAGTCAAATTAAATTGATTCGTTGCTTTATTGTCCACAAGTTGTTAATTTGCATAATTAAATACAAATTAAGGTAATTATATTGTAATATATTTTATATCTATATCTATATATATTACCTATATATTACCTATCTATTACCTTTCTATATGGTATTATGGCATATATGGTATTTTTTACTTTTATAAGTTAATGCAAGGATGCATTCAATTGATCAGAAGTGGCACTAAAAACATACATAATGTTATTAAAAATAAATTGTTATACTGTTTAATAGTGTAAAAAAAAAAAAAAATTTATATATATATATATATATATATATATATATATATATATATATATATATATATATATATATATATATATATATATATAAATATAATTTTTTATTATTAGTAGTATTTTATTTTTATTTTTTACATTAATAGTGACCAGGAATGATCATGAGCAGCTAATCATTATAATAGCATTTGACACTGAAGTCTCTTAATTTCATGCTTAAATGTTATGCCATCATTGCCATTATAAAGAATAATATACAATATAGCAGTTTGATCAAAATAAAGAATATAATATTTAATTAAATGCTGCTTTTTGTCACCATGTTAATGACTTATAAAAAAAAAATGTATATTTATTTTTTCCATATTACTTTTAGAAGCTTATGATAAAGATGTACTGCTGTTTAAATACCAATTGATACCCAAATTTAGATTCTGATTGTTTTGTGACAGAGAAAACGATATTTGTTTGTATGTATCAAAGACGAGTTGAACTTTTTGTGGACCAAAAAAAACAATTACTCAATAGGTACGTTTCCATCCACCTGTTTCGGATACCCACATAAAAAAATCAGTTGATGGAAACGCTAAGATGCGCATCAATTTTGAAAATGCGCATAAAAAACATGCGCATAACTGAGTAGGACAAACTTTTTATTCGATAAGAAAAGATGCGCATAAACTATGATGGAAACACTTTTACCGAACAAATTCTAGTATGCGCATATAAAAAGTCATGTGGTTTTGTTATAAGAGATCATGCGATGATAAAAATGTGTGTGAATGGAGAAACCAGCAGACTGACCACATTGTAAAACATCTGAAATGTTGTTTTGGTCATTCTAAAATGGCATAACCGTTTCAGTATTTGTGTCACGCTTTCAAACGCCACCACGCATTCATTGCTTGTTGACATTGTCTTCTAATGCGCAAGTCATTTATTAAATGAAGAAAAGATTCACGCAGCTTCTTCAACCGCAGTAAATTGTATTTTTACTGTTGATATTTGACGGCAGTTTATCAGGAAGTGACACTTATGTTCTCTTTAACTTGTTGGATGGAAACGCTGCCTTATTCGCATGTCTTTTGTGCGATATTCCTGTTTTGCGCATAAACTTAATTCACATCTTTGGATGGAAACATATCTAATGACTTAGATGCCCCAAAATGCTTTAAAAGAAATTAATATCCATTTTAAATATTTAGAATTTGCCAAATGGCTGGGCTTTACCCAACACGATCTTACAGCAATTTGTATTTTTTGATTTAGTGCCTAATTCATATGATCTCATTCATACAATTCAGCCATTTTGCAGTACGATTTGCTTATTCCCCAACGAAGGTTGGGTTTTGGGAGCCTTTTTTTATCCTCTTTTTTAAAATCGTACATTTTCGTATGACTAAACTCCTACAAATTAGCCAGTAAACTGACAAAATGAAAAATAGTTCAGTTTCCTCATGATATCAGGCTGGCTTTACCCATGTGTTCCTCCTCATAGGTTTTGAATCAATATAAATATAATGCACTTTATTAGGATATGTATTTGCTTTATTTTAATAAACACAGGCTGTATATACTGCTTAGCATTTTTAATAAAAAAAATGAATACCTCCTTAAATATATATTTTTTAATAAGCAACTTATTAAATAGCAAAGTTTTTCAAAAGAACAGCTTGACTGCACTGAAGTGCTTTTGCACAAAGCTGGACAAACTAAAAACAACAGTTTAAAATGAGCTTCCCGACACTGGTGTGAGGTGTCGTGCTGCTCCAGAGGGAAACAGCACAGTGAAGTCAGAGGTGTTTTGTCAGTTTTAATAACAGTTAAATCTGCCTCTTTTCTGATCTGAAAAGACATGTCACGCAAGCTTTTACTGCCACGACTGGGATCACACCAAACCACAGCCTTTTTCCCCTCATCGATATTCATCTTTTAAAGTATTACAAATTTATAGTACGCCTAATCATATGCTTTTACAACATGTATGTTTTATAACCCAGTCAGATTCACCTTTCACACTAATTAATAAAGTAAATCCAGATTGATTCCATTTCAGTTCCTTCGAAACAGAAAAGACATACTAAATCAGCATTCAATTAATTTTCACTGAAATATTTACATTTTCAGTGAAATCAGTTTACCTTGTTAAATTCCTCCTATAAATGATTAATGTCGAAGTGTTTAAAAGAAAATTTTCATTATGAAACATTGAACAAACAGACTTTTGGTTCATGTTGAGTGAAATATATTTATCTATACTGAAGTTTACACTTTCAGTGGAACAGCACTACAGTACTGTATACCTATTCTCCAGGTGTCCAGACTACTTGAGAAACACTAGAATCCATGGATGTATTAGGCAGTTGTGTTTAATCAGCTCTCGTTTCCACGATGGATGTGCACCTGTGGGTTGAAGCCACATTTGAGGGAAACACATGCACATTCCCACGATGATGAGTGTAAACAAGAAGTGAAATTAAGCGTATGGCTGTCACCAACATTTCCAACAACACATTTAACATTGTTAGGCCTCATAGGCCCATTTAGTAATTTTTCAGTTGCTATTCGTCACAAACTAGCTGAAAAAGAATTCAACTAGTCTGCACTTCTATCTTTGACTTTAGAGTTTTTATTTCTGTTCGGTTGAACTGTTGAGCAGAACGTTTCTCAATCAAAGAAAATGATTGCTGAACAGTTGCTGGAAAAAGTTGGAAAAACTTTCCCCTCCGATAAAAGCTCTCAGCCAAGATAGAACCAAAAAAATGGCCATTTGGAAAACATTATTTTGATTGAAGATCAATTTTTCAAGCACGTTTTTGTTTAACAGTGATGTATGGTGCGATGGTTGAAGTAATGAAAAACCATAAATCCTTTGATTTTTTTCGGAGAGGATGTGAGCAGTGACTTTCTGTTGATGAATAATCAGACACAACATTCATCAAAACGCAGACCACGGGACGATCTTTCCAAACAAGAATCCAGAAGTGCAAACAGAACAATTAATTTTCTGATTCTGTAGCCATTAGCGACTCACGTTCAACACTCTAAATGCATGCTAACGCGCTCTGAAATCTGAATTTGTGTATCACACTGTGAAATGCCAATTTCTTAGTGTTTTCCCTTGGTCCATATTTGGTGTTGACTGGGGAATCTTTGACTTTTGGGTTTAGTTGCAGAAATTACTAATAAATTAATTCCAGTAGATAGCACCTTTTTATTTGCAATAAAGAAATATAGAATGCAGATTCATAACTAACAAATAAACACAAATATAGGTTGGACTGTAGAGGAGAAAGAGCACAAAGCAGTCCGTTACAATTACGCAATAGGTGAGTGTAATCTGGAACTTTGTCACCTTATATTTGCACTCCCAGTAGTGATTATTAAACCACACTGAACTGAGCTAAACTGAACTGAACTTAAACACTACAAATTGAACTACACTGTTCCTATTTACTATGACCTTTTATGTGAAGCTACTTTGACACAATCTACATTGTATAAGCGCTATACAAATAAAGAGAAAAAGAGAAGCCTACCTTTGAAGTGCGATTGATTTGTATCTCATTTTCACTGAGGTATCTGCACTATGCATGGGACGATAACCGTTTTCAAGGTACTGCAATTTGGAAAAGTCAAGGTTTTAAAACCGCCCTAAATTTTCTGCTATACCGTTTTTACTATATATTTACATGTATGCTTTGTTTTTTAGGACAGCGGTATATCCAAAGATGATGTTTCAAATTGTAAAGAAATGTGCGTGTTTGAAACTAATGAAGACAGTGATTCATTTGAATTAAATTATTTAGCCTGACATGTTTACTGCTCCAAAATATAAAATATTTTTAATTAAATAATAATAAAATATATTGTGTTCAAAGGGGAAAAAAGTTTTTTGTTTTTTACCCAGACATTTAAATAAAAAAAGAATATATTTTAGAGCAGTAATCACAATACCGTGAAACCGTGATGTTTTTATCCAAGGTTATCATACTGTCAGAATCTCATACCGGCCCATGCCTAATCTCCACCTGTATGATCATTCACGTAGAGATTTTAAAGAGGCTGAGGGGGTCACATGCTGAAAAAGAAAGCCACCACGTTGCATCATGTCCTAAAGTTGTAAACACTGTTCCATTCTGTATTTGTTTGTGGTAAATAGAAAACAATGTAAAGATGTGGCACAGTGCATTTGTGCTTCTTGTGTGGCAGGCTGGAGAAGACTGTTTGGCAGATGTTTATGAAACTGTTCTTCCCTCACACACGCCATTGTTGTGTTTTGGGGTACACGCGAGCAGCAAGATAACTATGAGCGTGACACATTTACAGCCTTGCCTATTTTAGAGTAGTGGTGTCGGAAAGTAACAAAACAGTATAGCATCAGTATAGCTTTTTTGACTTCTTTTTGCAATCAATTGAAGAATAAAAATAGCTTCGTTTGAAGTATACTGGGTTCTAAAAGGGAAAGTTCACTCAAATCCTGTCATCTTTTATCATTCACTTTTAACAACAAGTTTAAATTACTGTCTTTTGTTGAGCACAGCAGAAGAGATTTAGAAAAATGCTGAAAACCTGTAACCCTTGACTTACATAGTATTTGTTTTTCGTACTATTTAAGTCAGTGGTTTTTAAAATAATGTTTTTTGAGCGTAAGAAACCCATAAATGTTTCAAACAAGCGGCCCTCCCGTTCTCCCATGTGAAACCAACACGGAAGTAACTGAAACTGCAATTCATCGACTCGCCTTTGGGGGCTGGCTCTAGGAAGTCCAGATGTTCACTTACTGCAATGATAAATTGGCCAGTTTTACAGCTGATAAAAACATGTTTACAGCCTGGTACAATAGATGGTTTTGGTGCATATAACTAATATTACCCTTCATGACATATAACTCATCCGTTTCGTTTTGATAAAATTTGATTAAGTCTGCATAATTAAGACAAGGCCACTTTAGTAACAGCTAGGTCCCGCTGCTCGCTGTCTCCTGTAGAAAAACACGTAAGAACAATGCTTAGTGGCTCAACGTATTACAGCAGTGTTTTCAAAAGACTAAACACTTTATGGATAAAGTACACAGCCAAGCACATGTGGTCAGAACACAAACAAGTCGCAGGTAATGAAGTATTAAGCGTTTCTCCCAAAGAAAAGCCTGTCTAAGCTACACTGACGCTCCGCCTCATTGCCCTTATTTGGTCACCCCTGGTGGGTGCGATGACATGCATACAAAATAGTGACGGTTGGCCACGCCTACTTGTAACTTCATTTGCTCTCTTCAGAAGCCTATTAGTGAAGTCACGGATACTACATCCATACCTTTTACAGTCTATGGTTTCAAAACACAATAGGATGTTTTTGGGTGAACTATTCCTTTAAGACACATCTCCACCACACTACCTTCCTATTTAATGGCCTTTGACCTGTAGAGGGCACATCCTGTAAGAAAGGACAAACAATTGTTATAAAGAATAATTCAAATAAAGAAATGTCTCCTACATAAGTGTCCCTTAATTGTATTTGGCTTACAAAACAATCACTAAATTATAGGAGCCTTAAATTCATAATTTGTCCTGTGAGCAAGTAGTGTTACCAAAAATCTGTATTTTTAGAAATGACAATAAACCTTTCATCGTGTTTTTGTTTTACAGTTCATCTTCATCACCATCCAACATCGTTATCGGTCATTATCAGTTATCCTTCTCTTGATTTGAGTCTTATTTTTAACTGTTCTTAAAAGTCTCTGTTGTCAGAATAGATTTCAGTTATTCTTCCTAGTACGTATAAAGAAACCTCTGGGTCCACCACCATCAAAACAATGTTATCACACTCGCTGTTACTTCTATTAATGAGTTAGAAGGGAAAGAGCAGAGAATCTCTCTTCACCCCAGTGGTCTTGAAGTGTCTGTAATGTCCACAGGGGTTCCTCTTCTTTCTCTCCCGCCTCAATTCCACCTTGTATGGACCTTTCCTCATTCTTGTAAAGGAGTATGTTTCAGGATGCTTACTGCGCAAGGTTTACAGCGTTTCTTCAGAGCTGTGTGAACGTCTGGAAAGCTTCCAGAGAGCCTCAGATCTCCCAGCATTCCTCAGGAGAGCTGAAAAGCGAGCCTCGGCCAAACACATGAGCCTTTCACATGAGCTCGGTGATCAGTACCACACTACAGCTGCCGTTCACTCCTCCCTTCGGCCTGCTAATTCTTCGTCCTCTTCTTCCAGGGCTCACACATTCTCTGTAAAGCTCCGAGTGAGTTTGTCTGCGGTGCGTATCGGAGGCAGCGTAATCACAGGGGCCTCTCTGCTGGCCAGATGTTCAGGGGATCCATGCAGAAATGGCTGAATTCGGCGCTCTGAGCTATTCTGTGGTTCTTTTGCAGGATGATTGGCTGGGAAACAGCAGTTCTCCATATTCAATAACAATGACATTCTCAAAATGGGTTCAAGATTCCACTGGAAAAAAAAAGGAATGCTTTTTTCCCCCCATTTAAAACTTTTCCCCTTTAAACTTCTGAACGTTTAGTAAACTTTATTCATTTTGTGTGCGTGCCCGTGTATAGCCCAATGGGTTTTGGATCATGACAGAGATAAATAAATAGTCATTTTGGTGGTTAACAACTATTGCAATAAAACGCTTTGGTGAGTGCAATACAGACTGAAGCAAAAAACATCCTGATAATCACAATGTGTAAGAATTGCACATCTTTGTTTGCTTGTTTTTGGACCAACTCATCTAAGACAATTCAAATATCACTAAACAGGCTGTGTCTGCACTCAGCAAGCTGTTGTTGAATAGATCATTGGAAAGCAGAATGTCTTCACTACAGTATATAATAAAGAAAATGTTTCACAGAAAGGAGCTCATTCAAGTTTGGAATGATCTCAGATAAGTAAACGATGACAGAATTTTGGGTGGAGTATTTGGGTTGAGACACCACTGTGTTAATAGTGCTAAAGACTGTTAGCTTCCAAACCCTATTCTCATAGTGAGTTGTCATATTGTTATTTTCCGTAATGTGACCCTCTGTGTTTGAGAGCCGGGATGCGTTTAGATTTTAACACTTTATTCATGAAGTTCCACATTTCAGCAATTTATTTACTGGGCTGCAGACGTTTGGGTGGAACTGCTTTTATATGTAAAATGAAACCAGGGTCCATATGGGATCACTTTGAGAGTGACATTTTTATGTTGACGAGAGATTGAATATTTAATCCACACACGGATGCAAAAAGGAGGTTTTGCACCAGCCAAACCAAAGAGGATTTAGCGAGTAAACTCGGAATCACAATCGTTACCAAATGTGTTGCCAAACACAGATCATTGAGGAAGTTCTTAAAGCACATTTATTCTGCTTAACAGCTACTGGCAAACTCTTGAATGCAGCTGAATGAATGAATAATTATAAAGACAGCACATCATAAATCTATAGAGCATTAGTCTACATTTACTTTATTTGACTAAGAAATTTAAACCTACTGTTACAGAATTGTTAATCATAAATATTGCTATTCTCAAAACATTTTTAAAGCATCATAATACATCTACATTATTTACCACACACCTATACAAATGCCTGTGCGTGTGTGTGTACTGTATAAGCAATGTCACACTCGTAGCACTGCAATATGGGTGTACAATATATCAGCACTGCTTGTGGCCGAGTGCTGTAGTAAATCACAGCAGGGCAGATATACAGCCATTTTACAGTGCTATGAGTGTGATATTGTGTTTATACAGCAGTTCAATGGCATGTAAGTAAAAAATAACCACAGAGTGTCTCAAAAAAGCTTTTGTCTGTGGAACTACTTTCTTATGCAATGAAGTCACATCTGCAGTTGACCACATTAACAGCTGAGCAAAAGATATATATATATATATATATATATATATATATATATATATATATATATATATATATATATATTTATTTATAAAGTCAGAATTGTTTTTTCAACACATTTCTAAACATAATAGTTTTAATAACTAATTTCTAATAATTGATTTCTTTCATTTTTACCAAGATGACAGTACATAATATTTTACTAAATATTTTTTATTCAGCTTAAAGTGCAATTTAAAGGCTTAACAAGGTTAATTAGGCAATTATGGTAATTCGGCAAGTCATTTTATAACAATTTGTTCTGTAAAGAATTGAAAAAAAATGTTAAAAAAGCCTAATAATATTGACCTTTAAATAGTTTTTTAAAAATTATAAACAGTTGTTATTCTAGACTAAATAACTCTTTCTCCAGTGGAAAAAATATTAAAGGAAATACTCTAGAAAAAAATCCTTGCTCTGTATATACATATACACGGTATACAACAGTTCTGTCTAGTTATTGAATCTGATTGGCTGATGGCTGATAGATATTCTGCATATAACAGCACTTCTACAGCCCCGTAACTCCTCAACCTTGTGTATTACTCCGCCCACATGCAGCAACAAGTAGAGAACACTCTACAGTTTAACAAATAGTGCTGCTGTTGGACAACATAATGTATTTTTAAAAGAATTAAGTTGTTTAGATTGCATCTATGCTGTTTATTTATAAGGATAGTGCCTATTTTAAAATATTTGTAATTTCTCAGAGACAGCACGCCGGCAGCCATTAGCCTGTCTTTGAGCTGAGCATAGACGGTTGACGTTGCCTATCCACAAGATGGCAACAGAGATTGCATAATAAGCCCTTAGAGGATAAAACAGCTTCATTTCTAACTACAGCTGATCAAATCATTGTTAAACAGGAAAATGAGTCTATCTCTCTTTTGTATGTTGTAGTGCTGTATTTATATGATATAATTGTAGAGTATAGAGTGTGAGAAGGGATTCGCATATCAGGAATGTGTGTATTTTGTGTTGGCCACTCTTTGTATAACCGTAGCTTACTTTTTGGCTAGCCATCTGTTTGTTTCAAATCAGTCTGTTTTCGTTACTGCAAACTAGATCAGTAAAAAGAAATAAAGAAGAAATGCCCGCGTGTGTTAAGCATTTTGACTTTTTGCTAACACGACAGTAGTCTGGTGGCTTTGGCTTTTTTGGGGATAATTATAGTGATCTCCCGATTGCAACCGAGAAATACTGGGAAATGTCTGTAGACTGATTCCATTTCATGCGGTTCAACCGTATAATCTTAAAATGTGAGCAAAAACACCTGCCTCATGCCAACACACGCCTCCCACTGGTTCTGATATACAACCACATCGCACTGCTACTCATGTGATATATATACAAATTATGTCCATCTTTCCCTGTAAAGTATTTCACAGAGATGTACTGAACATAAAGATATAAGAAGGCTAGATGCTTGGATGTGTAGATTATAATTGTAAATCTATTGAAAATATGAATGGACGGGTACACACATTTACTGAAAATATGGATGACCGGACAAATGAAATTATAGATCGGTTATATGTGTAGATTTACTGAAATGATAGATCTTACCTTGAAGGGAGAAGATCTTACCTTGAAGGGAGAGGTTACCATGTCAGTATAGGTGACCATAGGTCAAGGTGGACACCCATGACATGTGGAGTCTCACAAGGCTCGATTCTGGCATGTCCCCTGTTCAACCTTTATATGCTCCCTCTGAGCCAAAAAATGAGAAAGAACCAAATCTCCTACCACAGCTGTGCTGATGACACTCAGATCTACCTAATGACTTCAGACACCCTCTGCCAATGCATTGATGAAATTACCAATTGGATGTGCCAAAACTTTCTACAGTTAAACAAAGAGAAAACTGTAGTCATTGTGTTTAGGAACAGAGATGAGGTTCTTAAGGTGAATGTGTACCTTGGCACTAAAGGTCAAACAACAAAAAATAAGGTCAAGAATCTTGGTGTGACTCTGGAGTCAGATCTGAGTTTCAATAGTCATGTCAAAGCAGTAGGTAAATCAGCATACTATCATCTCAAAAACATTGCTTTAGATGCTTTGTTTCCAGTGAAGACTAGTTCCAGTGAAGACATGCTTTTATCAGCAGCAGGGTGGATTACTGTAGCTGCCTCCTCACTTGCCTTCCCAAAAAGACAATCAGACAGTTGCAGCTCATCCAGAACGCTGTGGCCAGAATTCTGACCAGAACCAGGAAATCAGAGCACATCACACCTGTCCTCAGGTCTTTACACTGGCTCCCAGTTACATTCAGAATAGATTTTAAAGTATTATCACTGGTCTATAAATCACTAAATGGCCTAGGACCTCAATACATTACAGATATGCTCACTGAATACAAACCTAACAGATCACTCAGATCTTTAGGATCAAATAAACTAGAAATTCCAAGAGTTCAGTCAAAGCAGGGTGAATTGGCTTTCAGCTACTACGTCCCTCGCTGCTGGAATCAGCTTCCAAAAATGATCAGATGTGCTCCAACAATATGTTCAGGCACATTCAAATCAAGACTGAAAACACATCTGTTTAGCTGTGCCTTTACTGAATGAGCACTGTGCTACGTCCGACAGATCGCACTATTATGTTTTTCTCTTCTTTTCATTCTTTTCTAACACATTTTATTTGTTTTTATGTTATTTGTTATTTTTTTACCGTTTTTATTATTTGTTTCTCTTATATTTGTTTCTTTTATTCCTGTTTATGTAAAGCACTTTGAATTGCCACTGTGTATGAAATGTGCTATATAAATAAACTCGCCTTGCTTAGATAATAGGTGGATGGATGGATAGAAGGGTGAGTGTTGGTAGATGGGTGGGAGAATGGGTGGAATATAATCGCAGAGCTTCTGAAAATATGAATGAATAGACACAGATCAAATCACAGATCCACTGAATATCTGGATGGAATGATAGATGGCTTTTTTACAAGAATACTACTAAAATTAATGGAATAGTGGATGGGTAGATTATGATGAAAGATCTCCTGGAATTCAAGATGAATGGATGGGTAGATCATAATAAAAATGCTTAGCATTGTGATGCACAGGCACTGCTGAAAATCAGGATTCAGGTCAGGTCATCCGAGTCTCATGCTGTACTTAAAGAGTCGTTAGCGCATCTGCTCACTATGTTATTTAGTAGACTAAATCTGTCTAAAAGGCTTTGGCCTGGCTCAGACTTCTGGACCGATCTAAAATCATGTTTATTCAATCTGTGACAGACATATTATTATGAGTTTTCTGAATAAGTGTCTGTTTGTATGTTTGTAGTCAGATGTGCATTTTCGAGAGGGTGTGTGTATGTGTGTGTATCTGAGGAAGAGTGTGTGGTAACATGTTGCTCTGAATCGGGATGCCACGTGGGCGACTCCAAGACAAGTCACATCTCGCAGACAGCCTGGGTTTGCGGAGTTTGTGTTCGCTCACACACACACACGCTCACACACACACACACACACGCACATGCCGAGAGCTGTGATATTTCTTTATGTAGTCCAACTGACATGGGCGGAATGTAGCATTCTCTCCTTCTCTCTGTGTTGTTAACACAGCTGTGTGAAATAGACTGGAACTGAGGCGTAATGTGGACAGCTGCTCTTTTCCTGCAGTCCTAATGAGATCACACACATGCACTTGTGCACACACACACACACACACACACACACCGAGATTAATTTGCAGCAAGATCCATAATTCTAATTCACTGTAATTGTGCATAAAACTTCACAAGATGATAGAAACCCAATAGTTAATCAATAATTAATTTATGTAATAATGGTCTGTGGTTATTAAATAAAATCTTAATACAGTAATGATACAGTGTGTTACTTCTAGAGTGGCCCAGTTCAATCAATCAGCAAACACACACACACTTGCAGGAGAACAGATGAACATGCTGGATTTGATTTAAAAACCACAGCATGAATGCAGAGGAAAGGAATCTGTCTCTCTTTCTTTCTTTCCCTCTCTTTTTTTGGTTTCGTATTGTGTTTAGTCATTATGGACTCTGGTCAAACTGAAACAAAAGATAAAAGACAAATAAATACAAATAACGCACATTAGCAGTCTCAGTAACGGAATGCTAATTATTCTAAGTAACCTGATTCTGTTCTCCAAACTCAGGTCTAAATCAACAATGATCCGTGGGTTTCTGTTGTGAAATACCCATATTGCTTTAACCTCACGAGAAATCCCCGTATTTCACAAAGGAAATGTTTAGGTTACTTAAAATAAGGTAAACATGCTGGATTTCTGGAGGTCTGGTACAGTGACACGCACCCACAAGCCTTTCACTTTTCTCCCATTCTGGGGCATGCTAAAAAAATTGTATTGAAATACACTCACTTGCCACTTTATTAGGTACACCTTACTGGTACCGACTTGGACCCCCCTTTGCCTTCAGAACGACCTTAATTCTTCGTGGCATAGATTCAACAAGGTACTGGAAATATTCCTAAATAGATTTAGGTCCATATTGACATGATAGCATCACGCAGTTGCAGATTTGTCGGCTACACATTCTCCCATTCCACCACATCCCAAAGGTGCTCTATTGGATTGAGGTCTGGTGACTGTGGAGGCCATTTGAGTACAGTGAACTCATTGTCATGTTCAAGGAACCAGTCTGAGATGATTCACGCTTTATGACATGGTGCGTTATTTTGATGGAAGTAGCCATCAGAAGATGGGTACACTGTGGTCCTAAAGGGATGGACATGGTCAGTAACAACACTCAGGTAGGCTGTGGGGTTGACACAATGCTCAATTGGTACTAAGTGTGCCAAGAAAATATCCCCAACATCATTACCATACCACCACCACCAGCCTGAACCATTGAAACAAGGCAGGATGAATCTGTGCTTTCATGTTGTTGATGCCAAATTCTGACCCTACCGTCTGAATGTCGCAACAGAAATTGAGACTCATCAGACCAGGCAGCGTTTTTCCAATCTTCTATTGTCCAATTTTGGTGAGCATGTGCGAATTGTAGCCTCAGTTTCCTGTTCTTAGCTGACAAGATTGGCACCCAGTGTGGTCTTGTGCTTTAGCCTATCCGCCTCAAAGTTGGACGTGTTGTGTGTTCAGAGATGCTCTTCTGCATGCCTCGGTTGTATCGAGTGGCTATTTGAGTTACTGTTGCCTTTCTATCAGTTCAAACCAGTCTGGCCATTCTCCTCTGGCATTACAAGGCGTTAGTGCCCACAGAACCACCACTCACTACATATTTTCTCTTTTTCTGACCATTCTCTGTAAACTCTAGAGGTAGTTGTGCATGAAAATCCCAGTAGATCAGCAGTTTCTGAAATACTTAGACCAGCCTGTCTGGCACCATCAACCATGCCAAGTTCAAAGTCATTAAAATCACCTTTCTTCCCTATTCTGATTGTTTGAACTGCATCAGATCATCTTGATCATGTCTACATGCCTAAATGCATTGAGTTGCTGCCATGTGATTGGCTAATTGGAATTTTGCATTAATGCGCAGTCGGACAGGTGTACCTAGTAAAGTGGCCGGTGAGTGTATTTGAATGTTGAATTTAATGCTAATCCAATAAATTTGTTTAAATATTAGGTACTTTTTGTAACATTATACATATTGTTTACTGTCATTTGTGATTGGTTTTATGCAATGCATATTGATTTAAATGATGAAGGTCGCTCGAACAACCCCAGCTGGGTCAGTTGACATTTCTGTGTGGAGTTTGCTTGTTCTCCCTGTGTTCACGTGGGTTTCCTCTGGGTGCTCCGTTTTCCCCCACAGTCCAAAGACATGCGGTACAGGTGTATGAGTGTGTCTGAGTGTGAATGGGTGTTTCCTAGTGATGGGTTGCAGCTGGAAGGGCATCCACTGTATAAAACATATGCTGGAAAAGTTGGCAGTTCATTCTGCTGTGGCGACCCCTGATGAATAAAGGGGCTTAGTTGAAAGAAAATGAATGAATGAATGAATAAATTTTTTAACACTGCATTTAGGCTCCATCGCAATAGTAACAGTGAAAAATTATTATTCCAGTATTCATTATGCATTATTAAAAGCAATATATGTATCAGTTAATATTATGTAATGAACTTGGGACAGCATGAACTAACCATAGATTTTTGTATGAAGTGATATTAAGAAAGATACCATATTGTACTTTACTAACTGTCTTGCTCATTACTAGTCAATTACAATTTTTTGTATTCATTAATTAAGTTTTTAAATGATATTCTGAATGGATGTGTGTTAGCTTTTTATATTTACTGTACATGTATATTACTTTTGTATTTATTTGTGATGTTATGTCTGTAAAACATAAACAATAGCATACTAAATGATTTATCAGTAATGTTATATTTCATTATTAATGAATTTTATTAGTAATTAATTATGAATTGAAACAGCTGTTTGTTTTTGTTCCTTCAGTAAAGTCAGACCAAGTATCAAAAATATTATTGTTTAGTCTATGCTATTCTGTGCGTCTGTGTTAATATATCTTATATCCTTCAGGCGCTTATCAGAAACAATGGAAGGTCAATTATTTAATTTATGAAATATTGTGCACTTATTTTTAGAGCTCAAAAGCGGGATATCCGTCTTTTTTATTATGTGGGGGGATGTTTTTGAATGCTATCCTGTTTTTTTTTCAACTTTCACTTTATCCTGCTGTGTGTGTGTATGTGTGTGTGCGTGCGCGTGTGTGTCCTTAAGCAGAAAAAGCCTTTCATTCCTCCCCCTCACAACCGTCCTGGTAATCACAAATGTCAGAAAGTGATTTTCAGATGTTAAAGTAAAGATGCTCCAGATTACTTGACTTTACAGTTGAACGGGACATCAATGAGAGAAAATCACTGTTATCCTTTAGATTTCATCCTCTTTACGCACTGAAGTCCAGAAATGCACAGGACAATTCAAAAAGGCATAAAGCACTTTCTCACTGAAACGAAGCGGTTATTTCCCCACCAAGAGGATTTTTGGTTCGTTATGTGTAAGGTGATTCCCTAATGCATAGCCAGTGGTGTGTGTGTGTGTGTAATTCCTGACAGGAAATTGTTCTCTGTGGAAATGAAACCACTCTAACGCTGCTCTCAGCGAGGAATGTGAGGCTTATGGAAGACTTCCTCCTGAGTCTTTCTCCCTTTGCACCCCATTGTGTGTGTGTGTGTGTGTGTGTGTGTGTGTGTGTGTGTGTGTGTGTGTGTGTGTTGGTGAGTAAAGTGTCCTCATCAGGAAGCAGAGACATGTTGGACATCCTTGTTGTCCATGGTGTGTGTGTGTGTGTGTGTGTGTGTGTGTGTGTGTGTGTGTGTGAACGTCTATGTATACATTTATATGTGGAAGCTGTCATCGGTAATATATTATGGTGTACCAGCATGTGTGTGATCCCTCTGGTCGATGTAGTGTTGTGATAACACCCCGTGGAGCGCAGTCAAGTTTATGGGCCATTTGAAGAAAAACACTTCTATATTACAGCCTCTGAAGATTGACAGGTGATATGATATGCCTGTGTATGTGTGTGTGTTAATATAATTGTTCAAAGAAATGAAACTGTGCGCTTTTTTTCTGCATGTGTTTGCATTGGCCTGTTGGAATGACTCCCCTGAGAGCGTCATATCCTATGTGACTGAAATCTACTCATCTGCGGTGTGGTGAGAAGAGAGAGGTCTCAATTTAGTGGTGTTATTTCTGACGAGAGAGCCGTTTAATGAAAGGACTCATTCTTAAACGTTTGCTTATGCTGGTTTATCCTCTTTTGGCGCAGTCGGTGGTGAGCTAAGTGTACATTCATGTTTAATTATACTTAAGTGTTTAAATGTAAAATTAAAATCTAATTGTACACGTTTTTTAACAGTGTTTTTGTACACTGGATGGTTGCATCACATTAATCTTATGTTAAATCTTATAAACTTATGTTAAAAATTATTTACTTTATAATACAATATAATATAATATAATATAATATAATATAATATAATATAATATAATATAATATAATATAACATATTTAATTTAATATAACATATTTAATTTAATTTAATTTAATTTAATTTAATTTAATTTAATTTAATTTAATTTAATTTAATTTAATTTAATACTATTTAATTTAATACTATTTAATTTAATACTATTTAATTTAATTTAATACTATTTAATTTAATACTATTTATTTAGATTTGATCATACACTGAAAAAAAAAATGCTGGGATCGACATAATTCATTCATGCTATCCAAAAATCAACACAAATCTATTAAGTTTGCGTAACAAATTTAAGTGAATTGAACATAAAACAAGTTGTCACAAATAAATCTTAAGAATTGTGTTGTTTCAGCTCATTTTACTTAAGTAGTTTGAACAAGCAGCGAAAGTCTTTTTTTTTTTTGAGTGCAGATGAGTATCATCTGTGTCTGCTAAAACACCTCGCCGGGCAGGTGAGCAACTGACTCAGGCTTTACAACATATTCAAGATGGCTTGAGCTGTCTCATTTAACGTTAAATGTCAAGAGGACAGTTTCTATGTGCTTCTCCATCAGAAATAGGCCTGCAATGGATAGAATTGGGGTGCTGATTAAAAATAAAGTTATTGAAGAAGTGAACAAATGTAAGTATCTTGGCATAACTCTAGACGTGAATTTAAAATTTAATAGTCAATATGTGTAAGAAGGTCAAGCCAAGTCTAAACTGTTTTCATTTTATTAGAAGATTTTGAACATATCAAACTGCACAATTATGCATGCACACGATGATATTCTCTCATATTGCATTACATCATGTTCACAAGCCTCTTTAACCACATTAAAGCCTATTGATTCCATATATAAACAAGCCTATGTGATGGCATCATTATGAGGTTTTATGTAAACATAGCCTTTTTAGTTTTGATAGTTTTATTAAATTTAATTATCATATATTGGTTTTTCAATGTTTAAATAATCATGTTCCAATGCTGTTTTCTGATCTAATCAGCAGCCATCAAACCTCTCATAGAGTCACATGAGCAACGGCTAATGGTGACTGTCTTATACCAAAGTGTAAGACCTCTTTTGGTCAATCTGTTTTCTCTGTTAAGGGAACCAAATGGTGGAATGATTTACCTGTTAGCATAAATTAGAAAGTAATATAAATGTTTTTAGTGCACTTAAAAAGTGATTTAAAACAAAACAGCAGTGTTTACACAAATAGTTTATTATTAGTTTGTTTGATCATGCCAACTTTGCTTTTGCTTTATAGCAATTTCATGTAAAAAATTATAATGTTGTGAAGTATCTAATTTATTTTCATTTTATATCAAGCCTCCTGTGGACAGGTGTTGAGAATTAGCAAGTCTGCTAAAACACTTAATTAAAATGCATTTGGTTGTCCAATTGTGATACCCATGCCAAACAAACAAACAAACAAACAAACAAACAAACAAATAAATAAATAAATAAATAAATAAATAAGTGTATTCTGTATTTATTTAACTTTTTGTTAATTAAATAATATACAAAAATAACAAGTAGCCCAACTGTTTTTAATGTTGATCATAATAATGTTGATCAGCATCGTATTAACCCATGCTTTAAAATGGTATTGTATTTCCTGGAATTTAATGTGAAATCAAGACATTTTCTATCAAAGTCATATTTTCCTAAATATTTCCTATTTTCCTATCAAAGTAAAATGTTGTGTTTTTTTCTAGAAAAAGAATTTCTAGAACTAAATACTGATACTAAAAGTATTAATAGTAATATTAAATCGATTAATGATATTTAATAAACTCTTCACCAAAAAAACTGTGCCAAATTCATTTATCAAATAGTAATTGCATGCTCTTCTTATTAACTTTCTATTCATTAAACAAAACCTTTTTGAATGTTGACTATAATGTTTCTTCAGCATCATATTATCATGTTAGAATGATTTCTGAGGAGTCAACAAACAATCAACAGATTTAGGGAAGCTAATCAATTAATATATAATACACTATTTTTATGTTTATGTTTTAAATTATGGTGAAATCAAGATATTTATATTGTTTCATTAAAGTAAAATATTGTATAAATAAAAAGAAAATTAAGAATGATAAAAATAGAATAATTAGGAAACAAAAACTCTTTTTAGAGTAAGTTAGAAATTGTAATATGATGTGAGTGTAGATGATCATCGGCTGCGTTCACTCTTGGGTCAAGTTCATTCATATTTAAGAGTGTCTACAATTTAAATGTCTCACTTGACTGATGAGATATGTCTTTAAAAAGACAAATGACTGTAGTTCTCCCAAAATGAACTTGTATTTAATTGGATGTCACAGGCAATAATTTCCTGGGAGTGTAATTTGATTAGTTTGTTATTTCAGTAAATCTGATAAAAGTCATGATGACCTGCAAAAAATGTACTTTGTAAAGAAACTGTGTCATGTTTGCTTTGGAGAAGTAGCTGAGCACAGTATAAGCAATCTTCACTAACAGGCCTACTTGAGTAAACTAAGTTTTCCAAAGTAAAACTAAAGCAATAATGAAGAATAATTATTCAAGTACTTCATGCTCCTGCTTGTTCACATAATCTTTTTGAATGTTTGTGCTGACTTTGTTTGTGTTTGTTTATTTTTAGCCAATGGTTTCTTTGCTAGTCAGCAAACATGACTTCCTGGGTAGTGGCCCACACACACTCCCACACACCGGCTCTGTTCCAAAAATCTAGTGCGCTGACTCGCTGTCTACGGCTTGTAGCTGCTTTCTAGGGCAGCATATGTACTGAAATCCAACCTCATAAGTGGCCTATTTGGATTGCACTGCAGTGGCAGTGACTTTACATTATACAAATAGCGCTCCTGACACTTTCAGTAGAGCTTAGTGTGGTAAACAAAATGTGCCCGTAGCCAGCCTGGTGAAAATGGTGGTTCTTTTGTCTCAAAAAGTGGATCATTTTGCAGTTATTCGCCTCATTTTCTATTTAATTATAATTATATTTATGAAAATATTTCCTAAAGATTTAGATCAAAGCAATCTAAATAAATTCTTATTTTAAAAAATACAAATGTATTACATTATAAGAAAAAAATAAGAATCTGTTAAAGTTTTAAATTAGAAACTGTAACCTATTGTCATTTATTAGACAAATAATAACAATTTTCCTTTTCAATTTTATTTAGTCAGAATGTGGCCAAAAACATGCACTAGGTAAATTGGGTTGGCTCAATTGACCGCTGAGTGTGTGTGGATGTTTCCTAGTGATAGGTTGCAGCTGGAAGGGCATCCGCTGCATAAAAAAAATGCTGGATAAGTTGGCGGTTCATTCCACTCTGGTGACCCCAGATTAATAAAGGGACTAAGCCGAAAAGAAAATGAATGAATGAGTAATAATAATAATAATAATAATAATTTAGAGTTTCATGATTTTTCTAGCCTCTCTTGAAGAAAAGTACATGTGAATACTCATGGTTAACAACAATAGCCAAATTAGTATTTAAATTATTTTTAATACGGGTCGCTTTTGGTGCTTAACTCCTTTTCATTGTTCATTTTTTGTTTCAAGAATAAGGTCCAGAATTTAGACAAAAAAGTTACTTGTAAAATGCTTTCTCTATTTAAAAATAATACAGTAGTGAAAGATGACCACTTAAGTCAGATGTTTTCTTGCACATCTGGATGTTGGACTCATAAAAATTGTTTACATTGATCAAAATTGATTAGCTGAAGTCACAATAAAGCGACAGCCAACAAAAGATTCGACTTGTTCTTAAAACCTTTTCGATGGGTTATTTTCACAACTTATGATGGCATAGCAGTCAAAATAGGACAAATGAGCACATGTATGGGACAAATTCTGGACCTTTGTCAGTGAGGGGTGGGTCTTTCGAACCACTCAAACCCCCCTAGCTATGGCCCCGTGTGTGAAACTCTAAAAAGCTTTAGAGTTTAGAGCACAAAACTACCAATATTGCACAAAATAGTTCTTACCTAATGACACCAAACTGTTTATTAAATATAAATATTTCTCCTCTTGTAGCATTTGCAAATATTTTTGTTTCATGAATCTATTATTTTGGTCTCTGTCTATAAAATATCTTCCCTATGAAAGTTATGAACTTGTGGCTAAACCTTGTAACTATTGAATTGTGTAGATTTCTAAAGACTTGCATTACAGTACACAAATAAATAATATATTTTGTGAATTGAAGTGATTTTATTGCTTATGACTGAAACAACACCGTGTTCAATCCCAAACCAAACAAATATTACAATATGGGTGTTCCACAAGGATCTGATCTTAGTATTTATATGTTGCCTCTTGGGCAGATCATGCATAAATTTGGCCTGGGGTATCACTGCTATGCTGATGACACACAGATTTACATCAGAGCTCACCCTGATCTCACCTCCACCACGTCAGTTTTATCTGCCAGTCTACTGGAAGTTAAAGCCTGGATGAATCAAAATTTCCTTAAATTTAACAGTTCTAAAACAGAGGTTCTACTATTTGGCACTCCTACCAATGTTCACCAGTGTAATGATTTTAAACTCTCTGTTGATGATCCCCAAGTGTCTCCCTCTTCCCAGGGGCTCAACCTTGTGCTACTTTTTGATGGGCAGCTCAGTTTTAACTCACACTTTCTTCTTTAACCTACGTAACATTGCGCGGATTAGACCTTTTAGACAAGGCTTATCCATGCCTTTATCACATCACGTCTTGATTTCTGTAACTCACTCCTCGGGGGCTACCAACAAGCTCTCTGAAACTTTTACAGTATATTAAAAATTCCGCTGCACAGGTTTTGACACAATCTTCCTCACGCCACCATATGACCCCTGTACTTCAGCAACTTCACTGGCTTACTGTTAAGTCACGCATTAATTTTAAGACCTTGATTTTAACATATAAAGCAGTGCATGGGCTAGCACCTGACTACATTTGTGACCTGGTAACTCTTTGTCACTCCCACCAGCAGTCTTCCTTCTATATCTGGACGTATGCTGTATCAGCGACATTGTAAACTAAAGACTATGTGTGGCAGAGATTTTTCGTACAGTGCGCCTAAGCTATGGCTGATGGTCTACCCATCAGCATCAGTAATGCCGCTTCTCTGGACTGTTTTAAGAAACTTCTCAAGACTTACCTTTTTACTGTTGCTTTTTTTGTCTTGTATGCCTTTTTTGTCTTGTATGCCTTGTAGCACTTTGGGTCTAAGAAAAGTGCACTATAAATAAAATGTATAATAATAATAATAATAATAATAATAATAATAATTATTATTATTATTATTATTATTATTATTATTATTATATGCAACAGACGAAATTATTCAGCAACTATTACTGTTTTAGTTTGGGAAGGTCATTTTTGAGAAAGTGCCTCTGACGCTGAGGTAAACAAGGACACCGATATAGTCTCTGAAAACTTTTTACAGAAATCTCATTTTGAATGCTATCTTCGTCAATTTTGAAATAGAAACTCAAGAGACACTTGGCTTTCAACACATATTTTTTTCTAGGTTATTACATGACTGATTTCATGTGTTTGTGTATGGAAAAACAAATATTGAACAATACATTTTTTTCTTGCTAATGACTTCATAATGTACAACTTTTTATTTGTTTTAGCCTCAAACATTCTAGATGGACCATCGTAAAGCACAAAGTGTCTTCTTTCCAATGATACCTTATTTATGTTTAAAGCTCAATGGTGTTAAGAACTGTTACTCTTTAAAGTTAGGTAGGTGTAAATCCCCAGAAGTGAATGCTGGCTAACAGAATTACAGCAATGTCCATTATTTTATTTTATTATTTAAAAAGCTGTATAGTGAAGTTTTGCTGTAATCTTTTACTGTTTGAAACCAACTTAAATGCAATAGTTTCACATTGAGTAAACTGCAATTAATATATACAGCGACTGAATACAGTATAATCAAAATCTGACAGCCATAATATCAATATTCATAAGGATTCCTTTAAGCACACAGAATGCTAGATCTGGCCCTGAAGGTTTACAACAGTGATATCTGTGGTATTTCTCGTGAGCTTTTTAGCAATTCTGATTGTATACTTTTTTTTTGTATGAGCTGAAGTCATGTCAATGCATAATGTATCATATAGTGCATAATGTCCCCTATTGGGGGTATCTTAAAATTTTGCACCAGGCTTCAAGTCTAAAGCAATCCCGCGATGCCACAAACGCTGCCTACGCAGGCAGCTCTCTGGGTTTTGGAACAGAGCCATATGCACAAACTCATTATGCATGAACAGTTTAAAACATCCTGCGTTTACAAGGGCTAATGGTAATTATAACACTAAACCAAAACCTCTGGCTGCTGGCTCGGCCCTGCTTGAAACAGAGCCCGCAACCTTTTCGTTAACAGTCCAGACCCTTCACCGTGAAGCCACCGCGACCCCAACAGCTGTTTGCTTTCTGCTAAAGTAACAATGGTGTCATAAAGTCCGCATCCTGATTTCTGTTTTACTAGCGGTCACCGAGACAGTTAACATCTTTGTTCCTGCAGAAAGCATTGAAACAGGGGGTATGGATGTAGCCAAACGAGAGAGAGCATAAACATTAAAGAAAACATCTTGCAGGGTTAGGCAAGTTTTCTTTGGCTGTAGTGGTCAGCACTTGCTGAGAGCGGTGAGCCCCCACATACCGACTGGACAGACTCTTTCTGCCTCTCTGTTTCTCTCCCGCTTTGCTTCTCTCTTCTGTCAGCTCTTCTCTTCATGATCCCCGTGTTTCGCCCATCCAAACACATAAAGTCCCTACACAAACAGAAGTTGTGGCAGAGCGGGCCTGTGTTTCTGGAGATGAATGAGAGCTGCTTGCGCACACGTCTGTCTGCATGCGCTCTCACGGTGAACCCTGACAGATTAATGTTGTTTTCCCGCAGTAAATAGCAGAGACGACCTAAGGCTTTGTGTTTGATGAGGACTGAAATAGATGGCTCCAAATATTTGATTTTATAATATTATTAAAGGCCTAATATCACAAGGGAGAGATTTATATCGCAGTTTAAATTTGACTAATAAAATATGTCAAGTGCAGTGAGATGTGAGCGAATTCTTCTCATTTCATATCGTTTGGCCGTTTCATCTGTGTCCGCAGGAGACCGGACGCTGAGCGATTGTATCACTGTCCCGCCGCAGTGCTTTTTAAAACGCCTTAGGCATTTTGCATGAATGTGTGTGTGTCTGTCTGTGTGTGTGTGTATCACATATGTTCGCAATAACTCTGTGGCAAAGCAAACAGTCTAAAGCCTCTCATGCTCCGTGAAATCTCACCCCCATTTCTCAGGCATGCACTGGCCACCTCAGGCTCAGCGAGGACCCTTAGGGGCCTCTGACCAAGACACATACACTCATACACACACTTTCAGTGCTTTGATCCGCTAGTCCACATTATAAAAGTGGAGGGGAGCCAGTGGCCGGCGGCTTAGAGCCGGAATGGATCTGTCCGGATTCCAGTTTCTCCGAGCTGCATTGCATTGGCAGGGAAACGGATGAATGTGAGAACGAATACAGTGAGCTGAGGTGATTCTTCCTTTATGAACTAAAGCGGGCCAAGTGTTTTGTGCAATCCGCCCATCCATCCTTCCGTCCCTTACTCAGTGCCATGGTTTTGCTCGATAACTCTTCAGGGCTACCGCCGTTATCGAAAAACAAAATTTCGTTCATCCATGTTGATTCATAACAGGGATGATAATGTGCTGTGTAATATCTCTTTATGCCCATTTAGACACCAGAGAGCGGGAGAATGGGAGCTGCTTGCTTTGTTAACTTATACGCCTCAAGGCAGATGGGTTTTTTTCTGGAGCTACGCTAAACACTAAAGCTGTTTAAACGTAACTGAACCCAGAACCCGCGGGAGAGAAAGAAATTATCATATTAGAAACGAGCTGCATTTCTCGTAGACTACTAATGAATGCATGTACTTCTTCCTCTGCGTGTCAGGCTTTCAGATTGAAATTCAATCACGAATGCATTTTTAATTCCAGTAATTGCATTTCAATTAGTAGCAAACTTGTAATTTCAAATCGAGATTGTTAAATGTAATTAAATGCAGTTTGTTTTGGAGTTATTGATCATTTATTTTCAGTGTGTATCATCCATGAGCATATTGTCAAACACGAAGCACAAAATAGTAAATAAATTGTCAGCAAGGCCCTTTCTAGGCCTTAAAAAATGTGTTTCGCACCACAGTCCGTCCAAGACTTTGTGATTGCTCAATTACACAGCTTATTACACAGCTATAATCTCATTACGTGCCACAAACTAAGTAAAAACTTTGCAGTGGAAACAGTCTCCTAATCTCATGCTTGCAGTGAAGCTTTGGTTTGATCAGCTGTGTGTTGGCTTGTTATTCAATCTGCAGCGAAATGTGTGTGCATTTGTTGATAGATTGTTGTGAAAGCTGCATCTGTGCAGTTTTTGTCATAAATGCACTTTACATAAAGTGATATAGGAAGGATACAGGACAGTTTTCCATCCTTACTCTGCAGGCAAGCTGCAGCAAAAATGATGCACTTTACACTCTTGAATGCATTCTGTAGAAAACATCATATTTTTAATTCAATTTGTGTGTATATATAAAATGTCATTAATGACCTTAATTGAATTAGATGTGGATATGGCGTTATTAACATGTACAGTCATGCACAGAAATGATTAAAGACACACATCAGTGACAGGCAGCAATGTGCTTGTTTAAACTGCATCAAATGAATGACTGAGAAATGTCATGTGGAGTTCATTTGTTTTGGTCTAAATATTGTTTTGTATTGAATAATGAGCCAGTGTGTGTATGTTTGTGCAGTGAAGAATGAAAAAGGTAGTTTGAATTTAACCTATAGTCAAAAAATCTAAATTAGAGGTTTTCAAACTGGGGTCCTCAGGAAAGCCACAAGGGAGTGCTACGGGCAATGTTTGGAGAAAGAAAAAAACAAAATCAAATCAAATCAAATCATAAAAAGATTAACTGAATTAATAAAATGATATTAAAATCCTCACACATTGTATGTATTATTAAATATATGTTCAGTATAAAACAAACTATTCACATATAAAATGCAGTAAAGGATTAAAATAATAGGTCATGCTTTACAATAAGGTTTCATTAGTTAATATATTTACTAACATGAACTAATTATGAAAAGCACGCATGCGCATTTATTAATTATTGTTCTGCATTTGCCAATGCCTTATTAACATCCAAAGTTATGCTTGTTAACATGAGTAAATGCACCATGAGTTAACTAACATGAGCAAATACTGTAATCACTGTATTGTTCATTAATTGTTCATGTTAGTAAATGTATGAACTAACATTAACTAATACAAGCTTATTGTAAAGTGTTACCAAATAATATTGTAATTGGAAAATGGTGTATTAAAATAGATTGAAGAGAGTCATGGTGGCGTAGTGGGTAGCACAATCGCCTCAGAGTAAAAAAATCACTAGTTCAAGCCGCGGCTGGGTCAGTTGGCATTTCTGTGTGGAGTTTGCATGTTTTCCCCATGTTCACATGGGTTTCCTCTGAGTGCTCCGGTTTCCCCCAGTGTACTAAGACATGCTGTACAAGTGAATTGGGGAAGCTAAATTGTCTGTAGTGTATGAGTGTGTGAATGGAAGAGAGTATGGGTGTTTATTAATGTTGAGTTGCAGCTGGAAGGGCATCCGCTGTGTAAAACATATGCTGGATAAGTTGGTGGTTGATTCCACTGTGGCGGCCCCTGAATAATAAAGGGTCTAAGCCTAAAAGAAAATGAATGAATGAAAGAATGAAATAGATTGAAATAAAGAAATATTTGATTAAATTATGCAACATTTTAATTATGTTACTTAACATAATTTAACATACTACCTCCCTGTGCATTATGAAGACACGGTTACTTTATCATATTTATCATATTTACAAATTTTTGCACAATATACATCTACACATCTACTATATTGCATCTGTACAACTCTGGTTTGCATTCCTTCCCATGTGCCCTTAAATGTAATTGTGTTGTTTACATATATTTATTTTTTTACTTATATTTCTAGATTTTATTATATGTGTAATTGTATTTATTGTAATTTCTTTTTAAAATTCTACTTTTTGTATTAATAATATATCTTAGGCACCTAGGGTCTGAGAGTAACGCAATTTCAATTCTCTGTATGCCCTGTAAATGGGTTGAATTGACAATAAAGCTAACTTTGACTTTAATTAAATAGCTTTGAACAAAACTTTGATTAAAGAGAAATTGATAAAAACAAACAAGTATATAAATGTGAAAATAAATAAATAAGTACTCTGTATAGAAAAAAGATCAGTTATGTAACTTAATATAACTTAGTTTTTTTCCAAATATTTGCAAATAAATACACTTGGGTGGTAAAAATTAATATAGTATATGATATGGTGATAATTAATGATAGCTGGTACTGATATAACTAAAATGGGTTTAATGGGTTTTAATTAAACATATAAAAACATACATATAAGTTCAGAAAATCTGTTGTACATGAATGTAAAACAATGCCATTTATTTATTTATTTATTTATTTATTTATTTATTTATTTATTTATTTATTTATTTATTTATTTATTTATTTATTTATATTTATTTATTTATTTCAAAGCCAACTTATCCAGCATATATGTTTTACGCAGCAGATGCCCTTCCAGCAGCAACTCATCACTGGGAAATACTCATAAGCTCATGCAACATGTAAAGAACATGCAAATTTCACACAGAAATGCCAAATGACCCAGACGAGGCTCGAACCAGTGACCTTCTTGCTGTAAGGCGACATCGCTAACCTCTGCGCCACCACGCCGCCTGAGTGTGAAACAATTTTATTTATTTATTTATTTATTTATTTATTTATTTTTCTGTCAGGTGTTTTTAGGTTCCAACTTTAGATGTTCATTGTGATCGTCTATTTAATTTCTGACCATTTTCCAAAAATTATTTAAAACAATAAAATAAAAAATGTGCTTATCTTTTGGCTTTTATTCACAAATTATTTCTAAAAAGACTAATCAAATTCCTCTGCGATGGAACACAGTACATTTTGCCTCCTGTCATTCCGATTCCAGTTCACCAATTCCAGCGGGCTGAGGTCAATTAACGTCAAATTCCAAGTCATGAACTGAAAGGGAGCCAATTATTCACTTCTGGATGTTGCCCAGCCCGCTTAATTAAACATCCCATACATTTTTATGCTAATTTGCAATCTCCGTTTCCATCTATCCGTATGTCCGCCGATAAATCAGGGGCACGCGTTACGTTTTTTTTCTTTCTCATTGAGCTTCAGAAATTGTTTTATCTCCGAGCATTCAGACTAATCTTGGATCAGATCAGAGCTGAGCTTAATTGAATCATTTATGAACACACAGCTGGGGAAACAGATCTAAATGGCAGGCCTCAGAGCAGTGAGTGGAGACAGATTCTCATCTACAGGTTAAATCTCCTGCCAACAGGGTTCAGATTAGTCCGAGATCTCTATCTCTCCTGCCTTAAACCTATCAGCTTTACACCTTCCCAAGTGGCTGGGCTTCGTCATGTGTGTGCGAGAGCGCAGGTGTGCAACACAATCTGATTGTAAACAGAAGCATAAGCCTCTTTATTAAAAATACATGGGGAATGCGAAGAAAAGCCGTCTGGTGCTGTAGATGTCATCAGCGTGCTGGCAAGAGAAAGATTGAGAGAGATGGAGAGTGACGGAGAATAACACGCTGCACGCACACACTTGTAGGCGCAGACAATTGAAAAAGGGGATAGGAAGAAGAGAGGGAAGGGGAAAATATGGCAGGAAGAGGGCAAATGGAGGGAAGACGGATAAAAAGAAAATCAGATACATACAAACACACACACTCATACCGTATCTTAGTTTCACATCAGGCCGGGAGGAGATGGAGAAATTGAATTGGATAGGCCTTGAGTGACTCCATCAGTAATTACCATTCAGCCAGGCCAAAACTCATGCGCGCGCACTCTCGCGCACACACGCAGATTGCTTTTTTGTAAACATTCCAGTTCAGATTAGAGTGGGGTTTTTTCTTGCACGTGGTTTTGATCTGTAGAAAGACAAAGATGAAGCAAAATGATGAAGCAAAGCCGGCTTTATATGTATTTTCTGAGAACAAGGCAGAGAAATAAAGTGAGTGAAACAGAAGGGAGAAGCCTTGTTTGATCGTTTGGCGTTTTTTTCCAGTCACGTTGAAGAGCTGTGGTTGAGCAAATCGACGAATTAAACTGACCACAAACCACAGGAATTAGAAGTGAAAATACAGGATGTGTTGTTTACTTGTTTAGAGTTTGGAGAAACTCTACAGGTGGTGCATTCTGCGACAGGAAGTATTCAGATACAGTATACAGATAGTATGTGTCAAATACAAAGGAAAAGTTTAATATTTCTTTGTTTTTTTATTAAACATCAGAATGTGTCCTGTATAAGTAAACATTTTTTGTATGTTTACAAAAAAACATTTTTTTTTTTAATTAAGTAAGTATGTTTATGGAAAATATGCATAACATTATGTAGAATGACCATATGCATAACATTATATATATATAGAATATATATATATATATATATATATATATATATATATATATATATATATATATATATATATATATATATATATATATATATATATATATATATATATATATATATTTCGGAATAGGCCTGCTCAAGTGTCAATAATGTTAATATTTTCTTTCTAAAATCTATTTTGAGTCATATATAGAATAAATCAGTTGAAGACGCAATTATAAAGATTTCAGTGCAGCACCAAAATGCCTATTAATAGTATTCGATTAGTATTTAATAATAGTTAATACCTGGCACTAGCATGCAAACCATGTTTTAACCAATTAGTAATACATTGTATAAATCATTTTATTCAAATATATTTAAATAATCATATTAATTGAAAAAACGGTTTAATTTATAAAAAGCAGCAGCTGTGGTTGCGGAACTTAATCGTAAAAATATGTTAGCAACATTTTAAGTTTTACTAGTTGAAAGAGAATACTGTAGTTCCTCCAAAAAAAAAAAAAAAAAAAAATTAAGCCATCATTTACTCACCTTCTTGGTCCAAACCTGTTTTGGTTCCTTCATTCTGTTGAACCAACACAATCTCATGGCAATTCGTAACTTTTTGATTTAGTGGCTAATTCGTATGAATTCGTACGATCTAATTCGTACAATTTAGTATGATATGCTCATCCCCCAATAACGGTTGGGTTTAGGGATGGGGTTAAGGTGCCACACCTCCTTTTTAAAATCGTACAATTTCGTACGACTGAACTCATATGAATTCCTATGATTTAGCCACTAAACTGACAAAACGTAAAATACTAATGTTTTCTCATGAGATCAGGCTGGTTGAACACATAAGACGAAATACTGAAGAATTTTCCTACTATCGATGTAATCTATCAATGTCTATCAACATTCTTTAATACAGCTTGTTTTGGTGAGGAAATCTCTTTAACCTAAATTTACATTAAAAAATTTCATTAACTGACACAATTTTCCTACCCCAACCCACTTACAGTAAGTATATGTATTTTATTCCAAATAAAGGTGGTGACGAGAAAGTCACATGATGATCTAAAGCTCATCCCAAACTTTTACACACTCTACTAAATACTAATATATAAACACAGCACAAAATACCAAAGTTAATAAACATGAATGTGACAAAATTATTCAGTCATTTTCCTTTGGCTTAGTCTCTATTTCTGAGGTCGCCACAGTGGAATGAACCACCAACTTTTGCAGCGTATGTTTTACGCAGCAGATGCCCTTCCAGCCGCAACCCAGTATTGGGAAACATCCATACACACTCATTCACACACACACATATACACTATGGCTAATTAAGTTTATTCAATACACCTATATCGCTTGTCTTTAAACTGTGGGGAAGCCGGAGCACCCAGAGGGAACCCACGCACACACCGGGAGAACATGCAAACTCCGCACAGAAATGCCAACAATGCCGGTACTTGAACCAGTGACCTTCTTGCTGTGAGACGACAGTGCTAACCACTGAGCCAGCGTGCCGCCTTAACAGAATTAGAGGATGCCTAAAATCCTACAGTACATAACTAATAAGAAGATCATTTTAACAGCAACGTGGTACTTAAATATTTCCTTACAATTGTCCACTGTATATAGTAAAGAAACGTCCTTTTAAACAACAAACTGATTTTTGCTTGATACTTTAAACAGTCTGATTAAAATCCCTGTCGTTTTTGGCACCAATATAGATCATCCTGCATTCTGTTTATTGCGTCGAATCATATTCAGGATATTTTCCTGTCATCTTCAGGACATTAGTTCTTTCTTTACTGTCTAATGAAAAAAAAAAAACAGATATTAAAGAGAGAATGAATCCCAGTCCAATCAGAGTCTGACTTTGCACCCGACTGTGTCGAGTTCTGTACAGCTCATTAGAATCTGCTGATATAATGAAGAGATCATGTATGAGAGCTGAGGACCTGTAATGAAGAGTTCAAAAAATATAGAGTTCATGTAAAAGAGACTGTCTGTGATGAAGGGTTCATATATGAGAGGGCCCGTAATGAAGAGTTCACATGTGAGAGGCCCTTGAAAAAACATTTCTTTAGAAGAGCAACCTTGACGGAGAGTTCATACAATGAATACATACCTCCTCTATATTGACAGAGAGCATGAGCTTCAGATTTCTTTGCTGTGGATTAGAAACTCAGGAATGCGGTTTTCTTTAAATTGTTGACTCATTTACTTATGTTCAGTAGTTAGTTTTCATCCTTGAATTTGTTTGTCTAAACAATGTCGCAGAAGATAAATACTGGGACATTTCAGTGTTTGTTCTTAATTAGAGACTTTATAAAAGATGGATGACGTGTATGTGCTTCCTTCCACTGTAGGAAACAGAAGTCAAAATGTCTCATATATAATTACTGCATCGTTTGTCAGTCGTTATGTAGCCTGAATCTTATAAGCTGGGATCAAATGCTACCCGTAAACCTACAGGCTCAAACTAAAGCATAAAAAAAAAAATCTATTCTATAACATCAAAAACATATAGCAACAACACTTGAACATGACCCAGTATGGATATGTTATCTCTACAGTACGTGTATGTGACCCTGGACCACTAACGGTCGATTCTTACAAATTGAGTTTTATACAACATCTGAAAGCTGAATAAATACGTTTTCCATTGATGTCTGGTTAGTTGTAGGATACGACAATATTTGGCCGAGAAATCTTGAATCTGAGGGCTCAGAAAAATGTAAATACTTAGAAAAATTGCCTTTACAGTTGACAAAATGAAGTTCTTAGCAACGCATTTTATTAATTTAAAATTTGATAAATTTTTGATAAACTTACAGAAGGAAATGTACTGTTTTCGTGGAAGGTGATCTTTACTTACAGTATTAGTCTAATGATTTTTGGCATAAAATAAAATTAAATAATTTAGATTTATACAGTGTGTTTTTGGTTTTTCCCAAATATATAACCAGTTGAATATAAGACTTTAAAGAATATTAATGTTTTTTTGATCCATGTTTACATATGCTGATGCATTGAGAAAAATATAGAATATAGAAAAATATAGATGCATTAAAACAAATATAGAATCAGAGGGGGGAAAGAATTTTGTTTCTAGCTAGCCCTTATAGTTCAAAAGGTATTATTATAAATGTGCAAATTTGAACTGTTGTTGGTGCTAGATAGAGTTAAACAGATTCCTATCTGTGTGCCAAATTTCTCAGCCTTTTACCATTGAGGTATTATAGACTTATATGCCCTGTTCACACCTGCTATTAAGATGCATTCTAATTGATCAAAAACCAAGTGGACAATGCTAAGTACATGTACATGTGAACGGGATGACACCTAATTCAAAGACACCTAATTACTTTTAATGTTGTGAAATATTTGTTAAAACAAAATACATAAAAACAAAATTGAATACACATTTTAAAACTGTACAGTTGAAGTCAGAATTATTAGCTCTCCTGTTTATTTTTTCCCTCAATTTCTGTTTAACGGAGAGAAATTTTTTAACACATTTCTAAACATAAGAGTTTTAATAACTCATTTCTAATAACTGATATATTTTATCTTGTCCATGATGACAGTACATTTTATTTGACTAGATATTTTTCAAGACACTACTATACAGCTTAAAGTGACATTTAAAGACTTAACTAGGTTAATTAGGTTAACTAAGCAGGTTAGGGTAATTAGGCAAGGTATTGTACAATGATGGTTTGTTCTGTAGACTGTTGTAAAAAATTAGCTTAAAGGGGCTAATAATATTGACCTTAAAATGGCATTTTAAAAATTAAAAACTGCTTTAATTCTAGCCGAAATTAAGCAAATAAGACTTTCTCCAGAAGAAAAAATAGTATCAGACATACTGTGAAAATTTCCTTGCTCTGTTAAACATCATTTGGCAAATATTTAAAAAAAGAAAAAAAATTCAAAGGATAAAATTCAAAATAATAAACACATTGAAATGCTCCTCCTGGACTCCTTAGTCCATTTGCAATCAGATTGATGAAAACTCATCTTAATACCAAGACTGAACAGGGCCCTAGAGAAGTAGAGGAAGAACAATAAGAACACGAATGATTTCAGTAGATGTCTATGCATTTTCAGTTCTTCCCCTCTAAATATATATAATTATGGAAATGGCAACTAAGCACGTTTCTGGAGTTAGCTGGCTTGCTTAAGATGGAAAAAAACATATAAAAAGTGTTACTTCATATAACACACACAGCCCTCTTACAAGCTGTCACTGACGTCCACTCATGTTTACTTCATCTGAATCCGATCTGCTTTGCGATGCCAGCAAATCAACTGTAACATATACAGAGCGAGAGCGAGAGCGAGACCTTGAGATTCTCACAAACAAACTTACTTTACACCATTCCTGGCAAATAACTGCACCAAAAACACATTGAGCCTCATCCATATCTGATAGACACCCCTCGTTTTTAATTCGACTCTGACAGGCAGTCCGTCTGCCATCGTGTGCGCTCGCACTGTAGCGTGAAGAAGCTTTCCTGTGTGTGTTATTGCATGTTGGGTCTGAAAGCGCCGCTGCCGACCAGTGCCAGCTCTAATGTTATTTTTGGAGAGGAGTCAGGGCATTAATTTACTATGTGCAAACAATGTGATCATCTAAACTACTGTTTCCCAGCTACACAATTAAAGCCATATGGGAAGAACAAAGCTCATTTACAGTAGATGCTGCGTCTCTCATTCGCTCTCGCAGAACTTTTAGATCCAATCATCTGACCTCCCACTCTTTCCCCTCTCATCTATGCGCAGGGTGAAAGTAGCAAAGCTAGGCTGTAGTTTTGTGTTCTTCTCTGTCAGGAGTACTGAATTTCAACCGCTGTGTTTTCTCTGCCTAACGAAAGGAAATGAGAGGGAAAGAGAGAGAGTCACATTCCTCAGACGGCATAAGGACACGCTGAAGGATGTCAGAGGGTGCATGTTAGAGCGCTGCTCAACGGTAGCAACAGCCCTGGGCTAAAGCTAAATGGGTCAAATGTGACTCATCAAAAATATTTTTGGTTTGCCGTGGGGGGAAAAATGCACACTTAAATCAGTTAAAGTTTGCTGTTGTAGTAAAAAAAAGCTTGTGCCAGGTGAATTTAATCAGCAGAGTTTTCATTTTATGAAAGAAATCCAGTATTCTGTTACGTTATTAACATCTTGAGTAGATTAACGCAGTGATAATACTGATGATAAAAGAAAACTGGCAGACCAGTTCAATTCCTTTGGAGATGTGAAGAAACGGCTAAATTAGGCAGTTATATGGGGAAGTACGCTAACCTAGGGGTCAATTAAGCTTATGAGTTATTAAAAATATACATTAAAAATGCAATTCAGTCATTTGGAAGCGTATATAATGTTAAAGTTAAAAGATATGCGGTGGGGAAGCCGTCCAGAGATTTTAAGAGGGGAAAAAATGCTGCTTAAAAGGATACAAATCAAGTGAGAGAGCAAAAATACTTTGGCTTATATACTGTAGAGCTTGGCATATTGTTTTATTGTAATTTCTCTTTTTTTTTAAAAGTAGATATGCAGTTAACATTATCCATCAAATCAGGGGATCATATTGTTGTAATTCTCACAAGAAAATCATAAAAAAGAAAATGGACTCGTGGAGAAGAGCTATTTGGACCATCAGTACAAGAGAATCTGGCGATAGAATACACGTCATGACAAAACAGTTATAAAATGTTATATATCTTTTCAGCAGTGATTATTATAACAGTGATAAACTTGAATTGAATGCAGACCATGCTGTTGGTGAATCATAATATTGGATCTTTGATTTTCATAGGGTGGTGCTTAAGTCAACCTTCTCAGAGTTACATGAACTTAATTCGGCTTTTCTGAACTCAAAAACACCAATGCTGCGTCCGAAATCGCCTACTACTCAGAAGGTACTGCATTTGAATTCAAATGTACTACTCGGCCGTTAGAAAAGTACATTCTATACAGTATGAATGTGAGCAGTATGAATGGAACTCGGACGCACTACATCCACCATTTTGTCATGATCATATGACCTACCCATGTCAGTTGCGTCGCTTCACTCCCATTCATGAATTCTCAGGCGAGGCATCATAGGATAGCGTAGCGTGCATCTTATGCGCACTTCAGAATCTCACTGGAAGTGGTCATCCTGGTACTTCTTCCATGCTGTTTTTCGAATTCTATGAATTCGGACACACTGTTTGGCTTGCATACTGTTTTTAGCACACAATACAATATGGAAGCATGCAATTTTGGAAGCAGCCCGAGTTTTCCCTCTCAGAGTAACTCAACTCAGAGTTCAAACTTGGTTAAACCTTCTAACTGAAACGGGTCCAAGGGGTTGATATTGACCTCAACAAAGCTCAAGCTATTAAATTCAGTTGTTATTTATTATATTTTAAATATAATCAACAGTAAAAAAAATGTTTTCCTTTTAATTATAGCATAAGAAATCACTTTTTACTGATTTGTTTAAACATACATTGACATTAACAACAAGTTAAATAAAGTATTGTCTAAGTACAGTAAAGTAGACTAGCATAAAGTAAAGGATGTCATTGAGGCAAATTCTCACCGTACCGTAATCTGCTTCTATTCTCATGTTTGCATTGACTTGTATGCAATATACTCGTGCAAATACTTAATTCTGTGTATGGTTTGAACTCAACATAAGTCTTTTATTGCCGCTAACATGAATCACATTGCAGTTTTTTGCATATTCATGGGAACAGAGATTTTTTTAAAATCAAAGGCGGTGGAAAAAATACAGCTGTACGTGTAGACACTTTAACAGATTAAGCCATGTTACGCATTTTAATTTTATTTATTTATTTTTGCTTGACAATTTTAAGAGTCAGTTTAGAATCAATAATAAATGTATTAAATAAATAAAGCATGAACTGCTCTGTAGAAGGTGTGCAGAACTGTCTTAAACACTGCAAGAAGTGAACAGGAAATGATCATTTGATCTTTACGACAAAATAAAGCTCAAATATATTTGTGAGGAAACAAAGTTTTACAGGGGAACATTTCCTTTAGGGAACATGCCCCGTAGGCCTTTATATAATATTTTCTTAATAAATTAAGCCATGGATTTTAGAATGCTCCATTTCACAGTCAAAGTGAATGTACAGATGTGTCTTATTCACTGAGTTGAAGTGAACAGGAAGAATGCATATATCTTTGCCAGTGAATGCAAAAGTTTTATATATATATATATATATATATATATATATATATATATATATATATATATATATATATATATATATATATATATATATATATATATATATATATTGTTTCCACCCATCCCAAATTTTTTCCACCCCCATGTCCCTTTAGGGCCTCTGTAATTAACAGCACAAAATTGGAGAATGATCTTGGGATTTGAGAATAAATATTGATTAGTTGAAATGGAGATGTATGTAAAACTACGAGTTTCGGTTTAAGTTATGGAGTTGTACTGTATATATTAAACCAGAAATAAAATCTTCAGGTTTTTTTTTTTTTACAGAAAATAAATTATTAAATTTATAAATGAAAATATGATGTCTACACTCAAGTATATATTCAAGGTGAAAGGAAAAATCACTTATTTGTTCAGTTTATAATTACACCACTCAACACTGTAAGACAAGAATGTTTAATGGTATAAACCATTTTTACAGGTCCTGTTTTTGAGAACTTTGATTTTTAACTACATTTTTTTAAAATGTGTCCTTTTCCTCAACTCAGACATGTTTAGAGTCATGTGTCATCTTTCAAAGACCAGTTTGCCAAGTAAATAAACATAGACATAAGCAAAAACAGACACTTGCTTACCAAATCTGGTATGATAAAAAGTACAGATGGGATTACAAACGCAGGTAGTTGAAATGACAAACGCAGGTAGCTGAGAAAACACAAACTCGTATCAGTGAAGTTGACCTCAAGTGACAGTGAGAATGCCAGTGTAGCAACAATCTCACCGCTAACTATCTCAACATTAATAACCGTCAACTGTCAAAGACATCAAACACGGGCTGTTTGGTCTGCGAGGATTTCTTTTTCTCTTACTCTCTTTTTTTTCTTTCAGAGATTAAATTGTAATCCTCAGCCCTGACCCCTAACCTGAAAAACCCTGACCAGCAGCTAAGCAAACAGATAACAGTTACAGAGTGAAATTTCACTTATCTTCAGGCATTAAGTGCAAGTAGCAACAAACTGTTATATTATATTATATTATGTTATGTTATGTTATATTATATTATATTATGTTATGTTATGTTATGTTATGTTATATTATATTATATTATATTATATTATATTATATTATATTATATTATATTATATTATATTGCAGTGGGTACCACGTTCGCCTCACAGCACGCACAGTCACTAGTTCGAGCCCCGGCTGGGTCAGTTGGCATTTCTGTGTGGAGTTTGCATGTCCTCCCCGCGTTCACATGGGTTTCCTCCGGGTGCTCCGGTTTCCCCCACAAGTCCAAAGACATGCAGTACAGGTGAATTGGGTAGGCTAAAATTGTCCGTAATGTATGTGTGTGAATGAGAGTATATGGGTGTTTCCCAGTGATGGGTTGCAGATGGAAGGGCATCCACTTCGTAAAACATATGCTGGATAAATTGGTGGTTCATTCTGCTGTGTACTAAATGGCTAACATGAATTTTATTAAAAGAATAGCTGTGTTTATGTGCTTTATAAAGGCTGAAAAACAGCAATTCGTTTGGAGCCATGTCTGAGTCTACTAGATCCATTCAGAGGTGCATCCAGCTCAGTGAGTTCACATACTCCTCCAGAAACTGTACATGGAAGATGGAAGCTTTCAGTGGTGCTTCTGACTGAGCCAAGCCCAGTTTGATGAACTGTTGTCCGGTGTCAGTAAGAGGATTTTCCTCCGAAACACCAACAACAGTCGCTTCATCATAATCACTCCCCTACAAGAGCAAACTCATGATTGGTTACTGAGTGATTCGCGTGAATCGTGTCATTCGCGCCGCCTCATTCGTGCATATCGCAGCGCAGCATGTCAGTTCGCGTCTTTGCATTGACTTAACATAAATCACTCACGCTTGACGCTTTCTGGTGTGAACAGCATTAAAGTGTCACCCACTGTATAACTTCTTTGTTAGTTCATTTTACCTCAGGTCCATTAAGTAATATGAACAGATGTTAAGATTAATATAATAAGTTAATACAGTATATTACATTCTTAGTTCCTGTTAACTATGTTGTTGTTGACTGTTGTTAGCAAACAGAAGCTAATTTTACAGTATTAATGAAATTACTTGAGGAGAATTTGACATAAACAAAACATTTTAAATACCACCCTTGAAAAAGGGAGAACTGCACAACCCTGATATGGTTACAACGAATAAATTGTGCTGCAAGCAATTACCAGTGTTACATTTAGTGAAAATTATTCCTTCTCTCCGCATCTGAATCTGAATAATTTGAGAGTTACACAACATAAAAAACACGCATAATGTAGTATTTTCACTTCACTACCCCTGAGGATAGAGCACTCACGGGTAAGCTTATCCAATTTAAATCCACTTATTAGTGCTGCTTGCACACAAACACACACACACACACACACACACACACACACGCACGCACGCACGCACGCACACACACACACACACACACACACCTTAGACTCCATTATTCAGGCTGAGTGTCTGGACAAAAAGATCAATCAGGTTCAATGGATCAACATGATGAACCTCATCACTCCATACTTTCATCTCTCTGTGTCTCCCCTCCTTTTATCCTCCAACTCTGCATTTTCTCATGCTGTCCATCTTTATTTTGTTCCCTCTTAATGCTCTTTATTGTCTACATCCTCCTCAATTCTTTCCAGCTGTCTCTCCCTCTTGCTTGACCTTTTCTCTGGTGTTTTAATGGCGGCTCAGAAAACGTCTGGCCATGTGGGCACAGAGATATAGAGCACACACACACTCACACACACACACACAGGCTGATACAATCTTTGTCCATGATTACTGCTGAAGAGGCATTTGTTGTGTCAGATAAACTAATCCAGATTGAATCAAAAAAGAGCATGTATTATAATTCCAGAGCTTTCATTGGAAGATTTTCAGTCATTCTCAGCCCAGCTCATATAGATGATAATTGTGTGTGTGTTTTGTGTGTAAATGTGTGTAATAGTGTGATTCTTTACTCCCAACCCTGGCCATTTCTCAGCATGAGTGTTTCAATATGGCAGGATTTCAGTGTGTGTGTGTGAATGTCAGTGTGTGTCGCTGTTTGTGTGTATAATTGAGGTAATTTCTTTATTACGCTAATAAATCACTCAGTAAACGGCATGTCCAAAATGTCACTGTTTAGTGTCTGTTTGTCCAGCACTACCCCCCCCCCTTCTCTTTCACTCTTACTTCACTCCTCCTCTCTCCACCTGTGAGCAGCACTGACATCTGTTCCTCAAACACTAAACCTAAAGTCAGTGATTCTGTTGTTGTTGGTGTGTACCAACAACAGAAATCCAAATCAGGAGGAGTACAGTTAATCATCCGTGTTGTCGTGTTAAGGGAATTAAATTAAGTGGACTTGAGAATTAGTTTACATCAGGGGCGTTGCTAGACATAACGCTCTACTGTGGCACGCACCCCCTTAAAAATTTTTTTAAAATATTATATAAAAAAATATAAATACAAAATAAATATTTATTATAAATAAAATTATTATTGTTATTATACAATTACTATCCTAAATAATCTGAAATGTTACTGGAAAACAATGTTAAGACAACTGGAGTGATATGCTAAGACCATGTAAGAAATCTTTTGCATGAATATTAATTTGATTTGAATGAAATTCTTTAGACAGTTCAATAGAAAACAACAAAGATGTTTTATAGAATTATTTGTTCTCTTAGACTTGACACATGTCCGAGAGTTAGGTTTATTAAGTCTTACCTCCCTGACTCGTCATTCCTTCTTTTTGCTTCATACAAAAAAATCTGAGGAGGCATGCTTAGTAAGATCACCATCATGTTGTTTAAACTTTAGTATTGTTGACTTGGAAACAAAAAAGGCTGTTATGGCGGTTTTACAACGCATGAGCGGCGCGTGGGAGCAAGTTTTGCACACGCAGAGATGCGTCAGTTTGCATTTTGATTAAACGCATTGCTTTCACCAGCGTTGGTTTGGTTGCACATAGAGAATAACGTCTGTATTTCGGAACTGCCACTCTTAATAAGTACGCTTGGATATGAAGTAAATCATATCTCAAAGCATTTACTGGGGCACTGGCGATTTTTACTGGGGCACGTGCCCCAGTAAATTGGGTCTAGCGACGCCCCTGGTTTACATACAGTAGGTTTTGGTGTTTCGTGAAATGTTGATTTTTATTTTAAAAATGTCTGATAACAATGCTTACAAATGTAAAATAATAACGTTTAATTACTATGACTTTAATTACTTGTTTTTTTCAAAATATGGGCAATTCCACCTAATATTTTTAAGTACTAGTGTCATGTAACACAAATATTTCTGAAAAAAGGCTTTTTTGGACCAATTGCCACTTCATACTCTAAATGAAAACGTCTTATTTTAAATTTAGAAATGACATCAGTAGTTAAACAAAATAAATTTAAAATATTCTGTTTTACTCAATGGTCATTTTCAAGTGGTCTTTTTGTCATAGCTGTAAGTGTTGATTTATGCAAATTGCTGTGTCTATGTGTGTCAATTGTGTGTTTATACTATGCTCTGTCTAAATACTAAAGTTACTGATTCTCAAGCAGGCCAGTGTCTACCAACAACATTGTTTGGAAAGATTTTCCACTCGTAATCATATAAAATAGAAATCAAAATCAGGAGAAGAGTAAATCAATTGTGTTGTTGCATTATGGAGGTTTTATTTTATGTGTTTCAGTGAAATGGTAATATTTATTTTATTTTATAAAGGTCTGATAACAATTCTTCTAAATTTAAAATAATAATATTTTCAATGAGACTTTTTCCAGAGAATGACAACTTTTTTTTGATTGAAAATTTGGGTAATTTCAATATTGTTAAAACACTGGTATACTGTCATAGAATATAAACATAACTGAAAAAAATATTGTTTTTTTTTAGACCAATTGTCACATACTCTAAATGAAAATGTCTTATTTTAAATTTAGAAATGTCATTAGTAGTAGAAAAAAAAAAACATTTTACTCAAACAAAAAAATGTAATGTAATTCCGAA
Source organism: Danio aesculapii (assembly GCF_903798145.1). Lineage (NCBI taxonomy): Eukaryota > Metazoa > Chordata > Actinopteri > Cypriniformes > Danionidae > Danio > Danio aesculapii. The sequence continues at coordinate 37,517,684 of NC_079439.1, forward strand.
ATGTCAAGTGGTCTCTTAATTTTTTCCATAGCTGTAAGTGCTGATTTATGCCAATAGTGTTTATAGTTGATGCTCAAATATTGTAATACAGTAAAATATTGTAAAATAAGATAAAGTATTCAGACAGGTAAAATAATCTGTCTGCATACTTGATTCTGGTCAGGTGAAATGTGTGTGATAAAACCATTTAATGCTAGTTAAAGTGGGTTCATAACTGATCTATTTTAATGCACTGCTTTTATTAATTACTGTATACAAACACGCATTTCACTAGCACAGATTAAAGGTTGTGCTGCACAAACATACAAGCATTCCGATAGCATGTCAAAACTGTGACTTTTATAAATAAAAACTGGTTAAATGTAGAATCACTACAAGATATTTCTCAGAGTTGTACACCACTTCATGGTTCCTTGACAGATGCACAGATACTGTACATACAGCCAGTAATTTACAAAAACAACTTAAATGTTAAAGTATTAAAACACATTGTTTAGCTGTAGATTATTCGTTTTTTTTCCAGTTATGCTACTTTTATTATCAGTTCAATTCTCTAGCTGTCTCAAAATCTTCTTAAAATGCACTCATGACATATTTAAGATGAGCAATGATGAAAAATATAACTCACAATTTATTGTTTTATCTTATATACTGTGTAACAGGAGTTTTTGGAACTGACCTGCTAATGTAGTCTTCCAGTGATAATCTAGACACACAGAGTGAGCAGAAGTTGGAAATAAATGTCAAATTTGCCCTTTACCTGAACATATTGATCACTTGTTTTTGTAGATTTTCATTGCAAATTGCATAGTTGTATTTGGAGAATGTGAAAGTTTTGAATGCTCAGCGTTTTAATGATCTCATTTGTGGTTATGCGAGGAAACTCGCTGATTGAGGAATGTGCAGAAGAATTGCTCTAATCAAATATATGGGAGAACCAATATAATATTAATGACTGATTATATTTCAGTCAGTGTATACTTATTTCCTCTGGGGCTTTATTCTTTTCTTTTTTACAGTGATATAAAGCCATATTTTGTGATCCGCAGATTCAGTTGAATACCTTAGCCAAAATTTGTTTTTTCAAATTCCCAACATAACATATTTCTCTTATTTTGCCTTAATTAAACTTGTAGGGTCGTTAAAAGCAAAAAGTCTAGAAATGTGCCCTCCGGACATCAGTTTTGACCACTGCTGTACTAATTATTTCATGTGCATGTCATATTTCATGCTTGTTGATAATTAGATTCCAACAAACAAATATTGCAAATCTGTTTACTTTTGTTAAGCATCCATCTGGGCTTATTTATAAATACATGTGCTTGTTGCTTTTTCTGTGAGAGCGTTTCTGAACAGTCGATCCTTGCGAAAGACCTGCGAGCTCAGGTGTCTCATTAAAGAGAAAAGCTACTTCACAAGTCTGTTTTAGTTATTTTTAGTTTAAAAGTTTAGTGTGGCTCTTCATTATAAGTTTAGCAATTAATAACAAAAGTGCTGAACAATATTCAGTGTAATATAAGCTTAAATGAACACATTGCTGGTTTGATTTAATGAATGTGTACTTGTTGGTGCAATCTTGAATATAAAAGTTAATTGTTTTATTTTTTCATGCAATAGAGAAACCATTTTGTGGTTTTGGAAGAACCAAATGACTTGCACAAGTTTCCCACGGGTCAGTGAATTTCACAGAATTTTTAAAAGTCTGTTGCAGACATTGTAAGGCATTGAATTATTTTTTCTTTTACATTTTTTTGTTCAAATCTTGAAATATCAGGCATTTCTTTTGTCATTTTTACTTCCTATTTAAGGGCGACACGGTGGCTCAGTGGTTAGCACTGTTGCGTCACAGCAAGAATGCCGCTAGGTCGAGTCACAGATGGGTCAGTTGGAATTTCTGTGTGGAGTTTGCATGTTCTCCCGGTGTTGCCGTAGGTTTCCTCTGGGTGCTCCGGTTTCCCCCACAGTCCAAAGACATGCAGTACAGGTGAATTAAATTGGTAGTAGTGTATGTGTGTGAATGAGTGTGTATGGATGTTTCCCAGTACTGGGTTGCAGCTGGAACGGCATCTGCTGTGTAAAACATATGCTGTATAAGTTGACGGTTCATTCCCCTGTGGCGACCCCTGATTAATAAAGGGACAAAGCCAAAGGAAAATGAATTAATGAACTTCCCATTTATCATTTTTTTTTCTGTACTGTATTTTATATCACATAGTTTGACATGTTTTCTCTGTTGTTGTTCGGCTATTTTTCACTGCCATTGTATTCCTTTCCCACTCGTCAACCAGCAATCAAAATGCAGTCTCTAGGCTGTACCTGCTAAAATACTCTCTGTGGCGGTTTTTGTTCTGCTCAGTGCTCAAGCATTTCCTCCTGAATTTTGCGGATCAAATTATGATTATTGTGGCCTAGAATAACTTTTTTTCCGCAAAATTTGCTGCATCTCTTGTTTAAGAAAAAAAATCCACAAATTGACAGTCACTTTTCAAATCTTTATTACTTTTTTGACCTCCAGGATCATTGGTTTTTGCATTTAATTTAAACACTGACAGAAACAAAGAGAGAAAGTTTTTACATCTTAACCATAAAGCCTTCTATGTCATATTTGATAGATAATTGACTGTAACATTTTGTGTAAATAAAAAAAATCTATACGCAAACCTATTAAAATGTCTTTAACAATATCTTAAAAACAATACACATTAAATGCATGTTAAACCCCTAAGCAGAAGTGCAGTGCCATGTATGACAACACAAGATGAGCCATTTATATACATATAAAGTTACAGGGAGATGGTGCAGAAGAAATTCAACAGTAATTACATTTACATGCAAATAATGCGATTTTAATACTATTAAGACAATACTCTGATTAAGAATCTTCCTTGTAAACAGTGATTTTTATTAATTTAATTCGATTAAGGTCATAATCGTACTAAACAGAAATCGAATTAAGGCATGTGGAGTGTGCCGATTTTTATTCACATTATTGAAGTGCAATTCATACATGTAAACGCTGCAATCAAACTATTACCATCCTGTAGGATTTTCGCATTTCGCATTTTGTGACAGGATATTTCATACACACACTGCTGTTTGACTCTATTCTCTGCACCTATCGAGTTAGTGAAGACCCACAGACACCTGCATCGCAAAATGCGGATGGTTTTTTTTTTTTTCCCATATGGTGTGCGATTATCAAATTCCATTAAAACAACACTCTTCCAGCAGTTCATACTCACATCCAATATCTCGTTTTTCACAGAGGGCATGTATAAAATGTTCCTGAATGAAAGTGAAAGTGCCAAACTGCAGTTAAAGTCGACAATTTAAAAATGAAACACCCAAAATTACATGAAACTCCAGAGGAAATGTGGATAGCGCGGTAATGCAATGACGTTAATCGAATTATGTGCTATAAACGGGATCAAAAAAGTAACATAAAATTCATGGAAATTCAGATTTTCAGTCAGTGAAAGTCAAGGAAAAGTCAGGGATTTTGACATTTGGCTTAGAGTAAGAACCAGAGAGCAGTTCCTGAGTATAAAGAAAATTTTAAGAATTTAAAAAACCTTTTAACATTCCAAAGAACTATTTGTGCAGTGAAAAGTATTTTTCTGCTTTTAGATGCTGAAGATTCTTCATGAAACCATTAATGGCAATAAAGATTTGCTGTTTTTGTATGGGCCTTTACTGGCAGAAAAAGGGTTAATTGGTTAGAAAGTCTTAGATAAACAGTGAACGGTTTTGCAAATATGCGACATATGTCTGTTCTCTATCTCCATCAAAGATTAGAAGTCAAAGATAAAAAAAAGTTTGAAATCACTTTCTAAGGTTGTTGGCCTCGGGGTAATCATCTACATCAACTCCTTTAGTGAGATAGAGAGATTAACCTCTGAAGGGGCAAAGGAGCAGATAAACAAAACTTTGTGCACTTATGCTTTATCTTGGAACTGATTTATCTGATTTACAGCTCAAAATAACCCAGTGTTGATCATACTTAGCTGTCACCTACTGTGTGTTGGAAGTTTTTATTTTTGTTTTTTGGAATTATTCACTGAATCCTCGCGCAACGGAAGTTTTTCTAATCTACAGATCTCCGTTCTAAAAATACCAGAGCAAAAAACTTGCACAAAATCCTCTCCACTGTGCTTTCATTTTCTCTTCATCGAGACGGTGTAGGAATGGCAGTGCGAGGAAGAAACAAGACAGAACAAGACAAAGACCGTTTGCACATGTGTGACTGAATGGCAAGACGAACTGTGCGATCAAACTTTGAATTTCACGTTGCATTCTGCCTCCAAAAAAAAGCATTCCTAAGATACCCTTCGTCTCTCTCTCTTTCAAGCAGTGTCTATTTTATGAGGTGAGACCTCATAGATGGGGTGAGCAGGCAAATGCCAAATAAGAAGAAGAGTATGAAGGGGAAAATGCTCCTTCATTTATATTCAAGGAGGAAGAGAGAAGCAGATAATTCTAGGCACACATCCTTGGCAAAGGAAACAGACAGAAACATCTTAAACTCAGTGAGAGGACGAAGGATCATATCTGGATGTCTTCTCTCCTCTTATGTAGGGTAGAGCATAATCAGTTTGTCAAGGCGTTTAATTTTTTTTCATCCCCTTAATGTGGAGCAATTTCTGGGTCTGAGTCACTCAACTTTCTGAGACTGAACATTTAGCATGAAAATAATAACCATACACTACCTGAAAAAAGTCTTGTTGTCATTCCCAGTTTTTAGAGCAACAGATAGTAACTTGACTTTTAGCTGATCAGAAGGTTGATTTTTCAGATGAATCATCTGTTAAAATGCATCTCAATCATCACTAATACTGCAGAAGACCTATTAGAACATGCATGGACCCAAGATTCTGACAGAAATCAGTCAAGTTTGGTGAAGGAAAAATCAAGGTTTGGGATTACATTCAGTATGGGGTGTGCGAGAAATCTGCAAAGCAGATGGTGACATCAACAGCTTCGGGTATCAAGACATTTGTGCTGCCCATTACATTACAAACCACAGGAGAGGGCAAATTCTTCAGCAGGATAGTGCTCCTTCTTATTCTTAAGTCTCCACATCAAAGTTTCTCAAGGTTCTCCAGGATTGGCCAGCCCAGTCCCTTTACATGGACATTATTAAGCATGTCTGGGGTAAGATGGAGGAGGCATTAAAGATGAATCCAAAAAATCTTGATAAACTCTGGAAGTCCTGCAAGAAGGCTTTCTTTGCCATTCCAGATCACCTTATTAATAAGTTATTTGAGTCATTGCAGAGATATACTGTTTGGATGCAGTCCCCCAAGCTCATGGGAGTCATACACAATATTAATTCTTTTCCACTGCACCATGACTTTATATTCTATACTGTACATTATTTCTGTTAAGTGACAAGACTTTTGTCTTAGCAAAGTCAGACCTTACTGTCCTAATTAAATAATTAAAAATAAAGGCATGATCATATTTTATTTTGATAAAATAAATGTAATCCAGAGACCTTTGCCTTTCATACAAGGCACTTCTGATACCAAATGATCAACTAGAAGTCAAGTTATTATTTGTTGTTCCTAAAATTTGGATAGGTGACTTTTGTCAGGTAGTGTAATATTCTGTGTGCATATATTGTTGGATTGTGGATTTGTTGTGAAATTGAAATATCTAAATATTGTGTGCAATGTTATGCTTGAATTATGCTTATGTCATGGTCAGGCTGGGGAGAAGACAAGGTAAGCCAAGTGGATCAAATATTGTATGCAGGATAACATTATTAAACAAAACAAATGAGCTGATGAACTTTTCTGCTAAAATACAGAAACAACAGACAAAGAGCAAACAGAACTGATGGCAATAATGGACTAAACAAGGAACAGGTGCGTTGTGATAAAACCGTAAGTAGCCATGACGACAAATGAAAACAAACAGTAGGACAAAAGAAAGAAACCACAAGAATCGAAAAATCTTTGATAAATTGAAATAAAATCATCACTGCATCTAAAATGTTACTCTATGCACTATACACTATGGACTTACGTACTTGTGAACCTAAACACTCAAGAGCATAGTAAATGAATTGTGAATGAAGTGTGATCCTATATAGAACACTGATGTTTTTTTACTAACTGGAAATTCAAACTATTTCCCAGACTGCGTTTAGCAGTTTCCAAATTAGTGAAGTAAATGACCAAACTACCAAGTAGTAGCTGCCATGAGTATAACAGCGTTCACCATCGGGAGGAGGCATAATCACTCATGTAGGAGAATTTTGCTTGCACAATCCAAAATAATAAAGCAATCCAATGTCAGTTCCTGATAGCTCCGCCCCTTCCGTAATATGTGAGCAAAGCTGCGACCGTTTAGCGCATAAAGTGTTCAACGTTTCACACTTAATTTTATCACTTGAATAAGTGCATCATATAGGTTTTTATTAATTTGCACTTATTTTGTTAGAATAAAAAGAATAGCGATTTGGCATGCACATCATGACTTAATTTGACAGTTACTTAAACATGTACTAAAATAAAGAAAAGTAGATTTACTGTGAAAATACTATAAATTATATTATTATTGTTTTTAAAAGCAATGGCTGCATCCGAAATTTCCTACTACTCAGTTGGTACTGCATTTGAATCGAATTTACTACTCGACCATTAGAAAAGTACATTCTATACAGTATGAATGTGAGTAGTATTAATGAAACACAGACATACTACATCCGCCATTTTGTTGTGATCATGTCGAATTCATTCTATCGAGGTGCATTATGCAATAGCGTAGCTTGCATCGGATGCGCACTTCAGAATATTGCCGGAAGTAGTGGGTCATCCGGGTACTTCTCGCATACTGTTTTTTAGAATTTTATGAATTCGGACATAGTACTTAACTCGCATACTATTTTTACATACTTTATATGGAAGTATGCAATTTTGGACACATCCAATGTCTTATTCATACCAGAAAAGGACTGAAAAGGATTTGATCAAAATACAGTAAAACAGCTATCAGTAAATGAAATGACTACGCTGAATTTTCAGTCATTGCTCCACTCTTCAGTGTCAGTTGACCCTTCAGAAATTAAATATTATTATAATAAGATATTTTATCATTATAAGAAAGATGAATTATTATTATCAGTGTTCAGCTTTTTGTATAAGTGTAATTATGATATTACACTTTACAATATGGTAACAATAGTTAAAGTTAGTTATCTATTTACTACCATTAATGAATAATATATTTCAATGTTATTCATCATTAACATTAGTGAAAATAAAGCTGTTCTTAGTTCTTGTTAACTCCCAGTGCATGAACTAATATTAACAAGCACACATTTGAATTTGAATAATGCATTAGTAAATGCTAAACTATGATTAATTAAATAATTAATTAAATAATACAAAATTGTTCCTCCTTAGTTTCATGATAGTAAATACATGAACTAATAACAACTTATTGTAGTGTGACCTTAATTATGAATAATGATATAGTAGAATTATGATTTATAAAATATTAAATGTAACATGTAGATTTGATGATTCATACACTGGGTTTCATCTAGATCCTACTCAACTGGACATTTTAAATCTTAAGTGTATTTGTGAAGTAGAAATGTGCTGCTAATCAATATAATAAAGCCACTTGGTTTATGCTCCACTGAGTTTCAAGAATGTCCCAGTGCCCCTGTGGCCAGTGATGTGACTCTCTGGAAAAACACATCCATCTCCTAAATCAAACAATCATTGCCAAGGGCAAGGCTGTGTGCATTTGTGTGTGTGGTGGTGATAATAGCTCAAATAATAAATGTTTTGCTTGTGATTTGAGTCGATCTTGATGTCAGGAAGGACTGATTAAAAGCCTTATTACACTCATTTAGCCATTACCTGAAGCTGACCTGTAGATCAACACACTCACACACAAGTTAAATGGTTCGCTAAATACTTCATGGTGAACACTACACAGAAACTCTTAATTAACCTAATTGGTCCTTTCCTTTCATGGTGAAAAATTATCAACTGCAAGATAAATGACAAGAAATCTTCCTTTCTTTCATTTCACTCTTCACTTCCCTTTCTCCTTTCCTTTGAATTTCTCTCCTCTCCATCGGTCCATCTCCATCTTTTACTGTTTTAGTTCTTATGTTTGTTTTATTTTAATAGTTCTATATCAGTCATACTTTTATTTTGCTCAAACTGAGAGCGCAGATGCACAAACACACACACACTTAGACTCACTCACAAACGCTCGTAATGAGGTGCACTGGTGCTTATCCACTGAGTGAAAGGTGTTTCTCTCCATATTTTCCTCTCATTTGATGTTGAGAAAGTCATTTCACACCTGAGAAAGTTCGCTGACAGGAACTCATACACATGCATGTGTGTGAATTATACATGCCGCTGACAAATGATGTAGAGTTACAAGAGTCGGTCGCGACTGAATACTTTGCATTTTTAAAATATAACTGTATAATGCATAAAAGTTTCTTAATGCAACGCTTGTGTCAGATTTTGCTCTCTGGATTTAGACCACATACTGTAAGAACACTGGCCCTTCTACATTTTATCATAAGCTTAACTTGAAGGTATAGTTTGTTCGTAAATTATACTTTTATATAACTGTGGTCACCCTCTATTCCAAGTCTATATGACTTTCTTTGTTCAGCGGAACCTAAAACTGGCCAAAAGTATTACAACACTTGGCATATTTAAGAGGTTCCAGTTGTTTTTTGTTGAATTGGCCATTACAATTACCATAAAATGAGTAAAATTTCTACAAAGTAATCATTATGCTTTATAAAGCATAGAAAATAGCCATATAAGGAGATTTAGGTAATTGCCCTTACAAAAACCTACAGTTAGGCCTATTTTACTGTCAGTATACCATACTCATGTCCCTTTACAGATAATGAACTGGAAAATATCAGTAGCCAATCAGATTCCATACTATTTAGCTTGAGCAATTATAGAGATGGTTCACCCTAAACTGATTTTTTTTACCATTTACTTATCTAACTTGTTCCAAACCTGTACGTTTCTTTCTTCTGTGTAAGACAAAGATCATATGATGAAGTTCATCATATCATATGATGATTGAATGGTTAAATTGTATTTTATTTATTAAACACCATGTCTCAATTAAAATTATAAATCATGATGTACAGTAATAGCAGTTTATTAAACTGTTTGTCATGAATTTACTTAGGCCCAATCCTAACTCTAATTTTGTACCCCTACCCCTTGGCTCTTGAAACGGAGTATTAAGGGGAAGGGCTTCAAAATTTACCCCTAAGAAATGGGACAGCACTACAGCACCTGTACACGTTGTCATATGTCATCGTGAGCTCTTGCTTCATAAGAGATCAGATGATGGTGACTGCTGTAGTTATTCCAGTTGTGTTATTTTTTGGTATTTATCTTCTCTTCTCTTTTAATCACTAAAGGCATATATTATGTTATCATGATGATATAATGTGGCAATAAGATCGTATTTACACAGTGGCCATATTCATCTACTGTATGTAAACACACAAAAAAACAACATTAACATTATAGCAAGACACTGTAAAAAGGTAATTCCCAGCCACTAGACTTTTCTGACAGGGTATTCAAGTGTCATCGAGTGACAGAATGTTGTGGGCCTGCTGTACAGGAGTTGTTATTAGTATAAATTACAGATTTTTAACGGTTTTTATTTTAGCGTTTTTTTTTTTTTAAAGCATGATGGTAAAACACGAACGCCGTTATTAATATATTAAAACATATGCTTGTTTCTTGTAAAAATTCCTATTAATGACAAAAAAATACTAATTTGTGGATCTCCTTACTTCCGCGTGCAGGCTGGTGTATTCTGGGAAATTTTCTTACCCCCTGGTTTCGAGGGTGGTCATGAAAAATCTCAGTTTCAGGGGGTATCTACCCCTTCCCCTTAGCCCTACGCCTTCAAGCTAAAGATAATTGGGACACCCTACGCCTTCACATGAATGCGCAAAATGAGGGGTAGAGGTAAGGGGAAGGGCTAAGGGTTAGAATTAGGATTGGGCCTTACTCTTACTCCCAGGGCCGTTTCATTTTGAAGTTGTTATATAGCCGCACCATGTTGGTGTTTCGTATCATCTAATTTTCGAAGTGGGTCGTTAGCCCATCGCTCAGCCCCCAATCTGGAGGACCAGGACATACTGTACACACATACACTATACGGACAATTAGCACATGTTTTTGGAGCACCCGGAGGAAACCCACGCAAACACGGGGAGAACATACAGACACAAAAATGCCAACTGATGAAAAAATAAACTGTGTTGTAGCATGATATACCCTATAGTTGTAGAAACCTACAGTATTGGGCCATTTGTTTATATTAACATAGTTGCTTTATTACCACAGCAACTGTAGAATTACCACAACAGATTATTTCAAGTACTTTACTTGAGTTTGGTTCAAAAACACTGTACCTTGTTATGTCATGACGTATGAAATAGTGTTTCCGGGTCCCAGCCGCTACTTATTTGAATTGAGAAAATATTCGACCATTATGACCCCTTTTTAGTTATTTACACATTAAAGTGAATGTTATATATAATCATGGTGTACACATCAGTCTCTGGACTTGTTGCATCTCAGAAACCAATATTTTTATAATTAATAAAAAATATCACTTTCTGGCCATCTGATAATAGGCATGGATGTAAATATCACGATCGTGATTTTCGAAACTATTACATCACTTTGTAAACGTTTATTATTGTCATTTTCCAGTCTCCCCAAACAGTTTGATATGGCACTTGGAGCCAGAAGCCGCTTCGTGTGACGTCACACTTAACAAGCAGAGAGTGTTTGAAGAGTTCAGATGCAAAACCCCCTAGTTTCTTTTAAAATTACAGTTTTTCTTACGCAGTAATAATGCTGGGTTCCACACAATTCCTTCATGTTGTTCCAATAAAAATCAATTAAGTAATTAATTTTTTTTACAAATTTAAGTGCAATGAATATAAAACAATCAAGCTGTTCTGAAAAAACTTAAGAATTGTGTTGTTTCTAATAATTTTAAGTATGTAGTTTGAACAAGCAGCAAAGTCTTTATTGAGTGTAGCCTCCTATGTTTATGTCCAGTTATTTCACTTTAAAGGAAATAAAAATAATCTATCCTTGTTGTAAAGTTTAAATTAATGACCATACTGCACACACAGGAGCCTGAAAATGCTCATCTTAAGATAAATTTAGATGGTGCTCAGAGAACTGCATCTGAACTATAGCATTTGCGATAAATATAATATTTTTTCCATTCTGTATGAGCATATTTCCTTCCTGCTAACATCAGACTTTTCAGACTCATTAATGTGGAATAGGACACCCCGGTGTATCTGTTTCTGCACAGGACCTGTACAGGTGGTGCTTAGCAGCAGTATGTGCAGCCAGATAGAAAAGATCATTAGAGAATGATTAAGCAGAGTGGCATTATTACAGTAATTCTTTCATTTATTCAGGTCCTCCCCCCGTCCCTGCCTCTCCAACCTCTGTAGCTCTTTATTGTCTCTTGTTGATGCAGCCATATTAAGCCTGATCCTCATCCAGCATCATAATCACATTTCTCTCTCCACACACACATGCACAATCAAACAGAAGCACACAGATGCATTTCACACACTCACACCATTCCTCATCTAGAAGATGTCATTAAAAACCCTCTCTCACTGCACTCAGATTGATCACTGATGAGGCCGGAACATAAAAAGATAAAAGAGAATTTGTTTGCAAGGCGTGAATATCACACACGCACACACATTCGCACTCCTCCACTCACACATGCTCAGATATTAGCAGAGCTCTGGCTGGCTCTTGGTTTACCCAGGATGGCCCTTTTTTGTCTGAGGTTCTCTTAGGACAGTGGTAATTTAGTACTTCCACCTGTTTGTTCAGACAGATTTCCTGCAGTCAGACAAATCGATTCCTTCTCTTTCCATTTACTTTTCATTCCTCGTCTCCATTGATTCACAGTAGAGTCGACAGCTCGAAATTGCCTCGCTGGTAGTTTTGAATGATGTTTTCTTAACTAATTAATGTCCAACGCTGCTGTAAGTATTCATAAATTGGTGCATATTTCTTGTAACTATGTGTATACACTCACCAGACACTTTATTAGGAATATCTTACTAGCATGGAGTTGGGCTCACTTTCGTCTTTAGAACTGCTTCAGTTCCTCATGGCACCTATTCAACATGGTGCTGAAAAAGTTTCTTAGAGATCTATTGACATGACTTGATGTAAAGAATGGAAGTGGCACTGATTACAATTCCAGCATAGCCCAAAGGGACTCTACTGAAAATAAGGTCTGTCGAATGTATAGGTCATTTAAATATAGTCAGGGTTCCCATGGGTCATGAAATTTCTGAAATATCATGCATTTTTTAAATGGTCTGGTTCCAGACATTTCAAGTCAGGGAATTTTATTCATTTCAAATTTTTTGTCCAAGTCATGGAATGTCCAGTTTGATTTGATTAGGTAGCTATTTTACTTATTTGCCAGAAAAGTGACCAGTTCATACAATTTCATTTGTATTTATAAATGTATGATTTTTAAAAGGGTGTATGACCAAAGCCCTTTAAAGGCAAGTCATTTCACTTGGCGGCCATCTTTGAAACACCTCTCTGGCAGTATGGGCAGTATGCTCGGGCATTCTGTCTGATTGGGAAAACATCAAATTCTCTAAAGCTGTTTGCCATGCTTACGATTACATTACAAATTTGAACCACCAATAAAATTACACAACAACCGTCTCATAAGTTTCGTTTCTAAACATCCAAATTAAAACAAAATCGGCATATTTTCAGGTTGCCCGAGCTAAGGCGCATGCGCACTCTAAAGGAATGAGATTGCAACACCAACCTCATTTATGGCCATTCTACACATTATCATCCTCTGGATAATAATCGTCTGATAGCACTGGTCTTCTTAAGTAATCCACAACTTGGTCTTGATGGTCAATCTCCTCCCGAAATGACAGTTACTCTTTGTTTACTAGTTTGTGGGCGCTTAAGTAGTTGCTGTCATGTGATTTGTGTTTGACAGTACAGACTGTATCTCGTGTTCATTTCATACAGATTACAAAACCAAGAAACTTTTGTTTTCAAGTGCACTTGGTTCATTTAAAAATGCAGATTTCAACCTTTATTTGGATATATTTCTTATGTCTATGAATTAAGTATTCGCTGGGATCCCAGTGTGTTTGTTAACCACCAAACTTGTCGTAAAAGCAGACATCTGTTACAAGCTTCTCTGTCAGTCTGTAGCGATCAATGATTGGCTGCTGTACTAGTAGATGGAGCTTCATTCGCCATATTGATCGTTACACTTCTCCCCGTTCAAAACTATACGAGTTACATGTCTTGTATATTCTATAGTCTTTGGTATGACCCTAAACCTCACCCAAGTCACCCGCTTTGAATGTTGTCTGTCAATTGAATGGGCGTTATCAGTGGTTATCAGCTGATAGATATAGGCCAGTAGGGGCCTTCTGCGCCTACTGGTAGGCTCAGAAGGCTGTTATCATCCATCCACATCGTTAATCAGCTATACTAATAGAGAAGACTCCAGATCCATTGTGACGGTTGGGTTGGGTTTAGGGCTGGAGACGTTAATAAAATACAATTAATGGGAAATTTAATAAATAATATAAATAATTGTCGTGGTTAATCTGCTATACTAATAAAGAAGACTCCAGATGCCGATCAGTTTTTACTGTGACGATTGGGTTTAGAGTTGGGGTAGGGGTAGACATTAATAAAACACAATTAATGGTCAATTTAATAAATAATATAAATAATATAAATAATTCTCGTTAACTGTTGACAGCAACCGTAAGTGATCTATAGCTGATTAACCACGAGTATGAATGATAACAGCCTTCTGGGTCTATTAGTAGGCACAGAATGCCCCTACTGGCCCATATCTATCAGCTGATAACGCCCATTCAATCGAGTGACAGCATTCGAATTGGCTGCCTGAGTCTGGGAATTTTATTCAGTTTTATTTATTTTTTTGTCCAATCATGGAATGTGTAGTCTGATTCTACAACTTTGTCAGAAAAGTGGCCAATTTATGCGAATTCATATTATTTCATTTGTATTTTTAAAAGGAGGCACAACCCTAAACCCCACCACTAAACTCAACCTTCCTTGATTAGATTAGATTAGATTAGATTCAACTTTATTGTCATTACACATGTACAAGTACAAGGCAACGAAATGAAGTTTCGGTCTAACCAGCAGTGCAATAGCAGCAAGTGCAGGATACAGGTATAAGTTATAAAGTGCAGTTATAGAAAAACTATGGTAATATTTACAGATGGATGTACTATGAACATTATATACAGGTTGTATTAGCTATGAACAGATTTACAATAAATGAATATATGTACAGGATGCTATTAATAGCAGAAGTGTGCAGACAGATAAACATAATTACAAATGTCCATGTGCAGTGGGTATGTACAGTTCAAATAAGTGAATCAGTGCAATGAGCGATGAGTAAAACATCAAAAATCTACAATTTACAAATTGCCTTGAGATAGTGTTGGAATATAGGGACTTTAGTTTGTCACTTTAATGTTAGCTTCCATTATTCATAATGTAGTTTTTCTTTAGAGTATCATGTTTTTTATCACATTGTTTCACACGTTTGGCAGTTGTAATGGTTAGGCTATTTTTCAGTGCTGTTTTATTCTTTTCCCACTCCTCAACTGGCAGTCACTGAAGTCAAATGGTGTCAGCAGACTGCACTTATTATCTAGGGCAAACAAGCCAGGAAAATGTATATTTCAAGAGCGTTGGCTACAAAATGAGCACTTCAAAGACTGGGTGCTAGACTGTGTGCTCTTGGTTCTTTTCATTTCTTTTTAAAATCTGAGGTAAATTGTTCATTGTTGCTCTCATAATGGCTATTAAATTCATTAAAATAATATTCAAGCTTGAACAATTTTAATATTATGCAAAACACATCAGTGACTTGTTTTTCTGTTCATTATAGAATAAAAGAAATTCAGATTTTTAGTCAGGGAAAAGTCAGGCATAAGTGTTGGAACCCTCTGTAGTGAACTCACTGTCATGTTCAAGAGACCAGTTATTTGAGCTTTGTGACATGGCACATGATCCCACTGGAATTAACCATCGCAAGATACACCATTGTCACAGAGAGATGGTTATGGTCAGCAAGAATACCCAGGTAGGCTCTGGCATTTAAACAATGCTCAGTTGGCAATAAAGTGTGCCAAAAATACATTTCCCTATTACAGCTCCACCAGCCTGAATCATACAAAGCAAGATGGATCCATGCTTTCAGCAGAATTCAAGACTTCTTTTCCAATCTTCTATTGTACTTTTTTTTATAGCAATTTAGATTTTAGCTTTCCTGCTTTCAGCAGAATGAGTGGTGGTGGTGTGCTCTTCTGCTGCTGTAGCACATCTGCTTCAATGTTTAAAATGTTTAGTAATGCTCTACTGCATTCCTTGACTGTGATGAGTGGTTATTTTTAGTTATCGCTTTCTTTCTATCAGCTTGAACCACTCTGGCCATTCTCCTCTGACCTCTGGCATCAGCAAGCCATTTCCAGCCCACAGAACTGCCACTCATCCTCTGTAATCTCTAGAATGGTTGTCCATGAATATCCAGACCACCCTGTTTGGCACCAACAACTATTCCACTTTTAAAATCAGCCTTTCCTCCACATTCTAATGTGTTTAATTCGAACTTCAGCAGGTTAGCTTGATCATGCCTTTATGCCTAAATGCCTTGGGTTGCTGCCATGTCATTTTAACGTTTACAGTGCTCTGCATAGTTGAGTACACTCCATTTTGAAAATGAATATTTTTATCAATTTCTCAGTGAATATAGGCATTATATTTTGGTGCATTTAAACAAAACAGATTTATTAAACAGATATATTTATTAAAATAATATTTTAGTCACCAAACATATTTAGAAATTGAAAGATAATACAATTCAATTCAAGCAAAATATTGCCAAAAAAAAAAAAAAACAGAACTACAACCTGAAAAATTTCAACTTAACTTTTAAAATATTTTGCTTCTCTTGATTTTTCCTCTTTTTTTAAAATTTGTATTTAATATTTTTTATAACATATAAATTTGAGTGTACTCGTTTTTTGGACCGTTATTGTAAGTTATTTTATTAGATAAGCTGCAGATTTGGCTTCAGTACTGACTAATCTAATGTATATGCTCAAATATAACTTTATAACTTCCTAATAAAAACATAAATTTAAAGGTAGATTTGTGAGGGGTGTACTTATATATGCTGAGCACTGTATTAATGAATGAATGTAAATTAATGAATGAATGAATACATAATGTATGTATTTGGCCTTGGCCCCTTCTTTCTTGTAACTTCTCATCATTTGCTTTCTCAGAATTGCTTTGTTATGTCCCAAATTTTATATTAGAGTTTCTATTATAAAGAGTTCAGATGCAAAAACCTCTAAATGCCGTCTGAAAATGTATTCTAAAATGAGCATTTTTATTAGGCTTCTGTCTGTAGGTTCAGCATTTTTAGTCCTTTGCATGGTCTTCAAAGTGAAATTTTAAATGTTTTCAATGTTTTTAAATGATTATTGAAAAAACTGTATCCATGTGTTTTCCAAATAAATATAAAGTTGATTTTTTTTGTAAATGTATTAAAATGTCACTGAATTCAAATATTTAGGTATCATCTTGGACTCAAACCTTAATTTTAAACCTCATATAAAAAAATTTTGAGGCTTCTGGTATGTATTTAAATACTATGATTGTTACACATTTGTTGTACTGTATAACGAGCTAGTCTCAGGCATGTAAATCATCTTTAACACCGTTGGAATCATTATACAAGAGAGCACTTAAAATTCATGATAAAAAGCCTCGGTTTTACCATCAATGTAATATCTTTAAAAAAATAATCTCTTAAGTTTTGATAAAATTATTAAATATTCCGATATTTGTTTTGTTTTTAAGATTAATCAAAATCTTTCTGCTCCATCGTTAAAAAAATAGTAAATTCCAAATGAGAGAAAACATCGCAAATGACATGTTCTATGGTAAGAGGGAAATATATTGTCCCTAGACGTAAAACCTCTTTTGGTCAATCTTCTTTTATTTATAAAGCCATAATTCTATGGAATTCTCTTCCAACAGAAATAATCACATGCACAAATTATAAGATGTTTTCACGTCTGATCAAATCAAATTTGTACACGCTGAGTGAGATGTTTTGGATTTGTCAGTGTTTTAGTTTATATGCCATTATGCCTGTATGTTTTAAACGGTCTTTTTATTGAATTGATTATTATTGTTTAAATTTTTACCTGTCTAGGGACTCCAGGTGGAAAATAGCAATCCTGCTACAACCTGGCACAATGCATCTTTCCTTTTTCAGGTTAATGTGAATTTTGTGCATGTCCCTGTTAAATATATAAATAAATAAATAAATAAATAAATGTATTCATTCATTCATTCATTCATTCAAATAACTTAACATAGAAAATGAGTATTATTCTTGGCCTCCTTTGTTTATGGAAATTTCAGATGGCATTTAGAGGTTTTTTGCATCTGAACTCTTCATATCTATTTTTTTTTTTTTACTTCAGGTCATATATGGATGTTAATAAAATAATAACTAAGGTAATTTGTAAAATGTAACAATTACTGAATATTATTTTACTCTAAATCAGAAACTAACATCTATATATGACCTGAAGTGACCATTTTTTTCTACAAATGGATGAATTTTTGCGACAAACCTGCTTTCTTTTGATGCTCTGAAACCCTCATCTCAAGAGGAAAAGAAATGCATCATTTTTTAGACATGGTGCGGATGATGAAAAGCACCGTGAACCATGCGAGGAGTAGAGTTCCTTGAATCCTGTAATGCAGACATCCCATTACGCCATATGAAACAGGATATTAATGGCTATGCTTAACTAGATAGAACTCTGGAGATTTAACTGGAGAGCTTGTCATCAGCCAACCAGCAGCTGCGCAGTGCACTATTAGCAGTATGAATATACCATAACTGCGCTTGCAGATCAAATGCTCCTGGCAGCATCAGAATTGTGGAGGTTTTAAGTTTCTTTCGCATGCAGTTATGTCAGCTGTTTTGGAAATGGAGAGGCCTAAAAACCAAAGCAATTATAAAAGCTTCTTGCGAGTGTGAGAATGTCCAAAGTGAAGGGACAGGACATAATACTGAGCCGATTTGATTCACTTTTCTATTTCGGTCCCCACACAATCGCTCTCTAACCTCGTGCGTGAGTCATTTCTTCAGAGAAAAGAGGAAAGGCAGGAAAAAAAAAAAAGATATGGTCAAACGTTATGTGCATGACATGTGGCCTTTATAATTATTTCAAGTGTGTGTGCGTTTGTGTGTGTGTGTGTGCATTGGCCTCTTGTGTGGGTTCAGACAAAAGCCACTTTAATTCTGTTCCATCAGATCAGGCTGGCATCCCATAGAATCAGTAACCAGGGCAACCTGGTATTCTAGAGCCCCAGGGAGAGAGAGAAAAAGGGAGAGAGAGTGTGTGTGTGTGTGGCTGCATGGAGTTGACCAAATGTTTTTAAGCCGTCTACCAAAAATAAAACACAAGAGCACAGGAGGCAACATTTGTGTGTTTTGCTCCAAGGAGATGCTGAGTAAACCTGAAATGATCTAAGTTGTGTTAATTCCAAGTGATCCATTTGTGTGTGCGTTTGCGCGTGTCTCTGTGCATGTGTGTGTATGTGAAAGTGGGTCAGTAGTGAGTTAAAGAGGAAGCGGGTCAGGAGCATACGTCAGTTCTGGATGAGATTACTGAAAAAAAATCTGTTGGACAACTGTAAGCTTTTTACACAGAGAGCTGGAACATGAGGAACTCTGGGTAAATTTGAGCTGATCCATAATTCATCTGTTAATGTTGCATTTACCGAATGAAACGAAGCGGTTTCTCACTTTGATGTGAATTAATATTCATATCTCACCTCTCTCCGTAGCCACCAATGAGATGAAAACACATAAAAGAGTTGTGTTTGGTTCACTTTTTCAGAGGGGAACGGCCTTTCATGAGGCCCGTTTCATCTCTCTCTCTCTCTATAGTGTTGCGTGTGCGTGTCACATGAATTTAAAAAATGTGATGACTTCATAGTTGAATATTTTTGCATATTAACCTGCGATTCGCGGTGAGTCATTATCGTGACACGATTCGCATCAAATGTATTCCTTCGGCTGAATTTAAAAGGGAAAACAAGATCACACATTCTCTGAACATTCAAATCTAGCATTCATAATTAATTCAAGTGAAATCAAACCCATTGGCGAGACATTTGAATGGCGTTTGCACAGAGCCTGAGCACTCTGACAGGAAAACAGTGGCTGTATTAGATTAGACAGACCCAAAGCATAAACGCATCAAACCTAATTGCGTTATTTGTATTGTGTTCAAGGACCAGGCTGAAGTACTGAAGATGTGCTGAGCGCTTGCCAGCGGGTGTGGGGAAAAAAAACAAAACGTCCTGCTCTGCCTACTACTTGCTCGTTTATTTGCGGTATTAATCATTCATCTCATCTTGAGAGATATTATCAGCCGCAGAGTTGTAATACTGCTGTGTGTTTGTCAGCCTCTGGCCAGCGAAAAAGCAATATCAAAGCGTCTGCGAATTAAAGCACATTCATCATTGCTTATAATCCTACTGTAGGTGGATGGAACGGAGAGAGAGAGGGAAAGACGGAGAAAGAGAGATGAGCTGAGAGACATTAAAGGTACACAAAGGTGCGCTGCTCGTGTGGTGGGAGCGTAGAGGCAGATGTGTTTATGTGGTGATGAATGTTATGCGAGCCTGTTTTTATTTGCCTTCATCAGCGCACTAGTTTGTGTGTGTGTGTCTGACATACTTTCCTCTATATGAGTTCCTATAATGACTCACAGACTTTATTCCCCAGCACCGAACATGGCTATAAAAATCAATGTGCACTTATTTAGAATAAATTAATCTTTCCCTCGCAGTCCGAGAGAGGATTTTTTTGGCAAATACCAGCCATAACCACAGTTCTGGGCCCCGTTCCTTCGCTCCCAGAGCAGAACAGGAGCGACAGTGAACGAGGGAGCGCGGTGGTCTGGCAATACTCATTTATCTTCATTATATGCTCAGAATCATTGAGATACACAGAGAGAGAGAGCAGAACCTGACTCTACAGTAGCCACACGGCATGTGTGTGTGCGTGTGATGGATATTGGGTGCCTGAAACTGAGGCATATCTGGGTTACATAAAAACCTTGATTAGGCTGAATCTGCTTTTAGGCCTATACAGTAGAGAGTGTGTATATGTGTGTGTGTGTGTGTGTGTTCAAGGGCTTTGATTAGCTGATTACAGTGTTTTCATAGTTACACACTATGCCCGCCATTATAACTTCCTGTAGCTGGAACACTTGTACCTCTGTACGTGTGTGTTCATGCTTAACCTGTTCTTGCTGACACTCTCGAGTCAATCAGCCATCTGCTTTCCTCCCTTCTAGGATGACAAATATTCATATTTCTCGCCTTTTCTCTGCTCTGCTAATGGTGCTCCCGCTTTCCAGGATTCTGCAAACACCAGCAAGAAATGTAGTACAGTGGGAGTCTTTGTGTTTCCAAGTGTATATCTCTGTGTAGCTTTGGTAGCATGTCATTGAGTGCTTGCTTGTGTGTAGGATACGGAATGGAATTTATTTATTTTTGTTCATTAGAAATCTCTAAATTATATATACAGTTGAAAGCAGAATTATTTGGCCCCCTTTTGCATTTTTTGCTTTTTTAAATTTTTTACAAATGATGTTTAACAGAGCAAGGAAATTTTCACAGTATGTCTGATAATATTTTTTCTTCTGGAGAAAGTCATATTTGCTTAATTTCAGCTGGAATAAAAGCAGTTTTTAATTTTTTTAAATCCATTAAATCCATTTTAAGGATTAAAATTATTAGCCCCCTTAAGCTATGTTATTTTGATTGTCTACAGAACAAACCATCGTTATACGATAACTTGCTAATTACCCTAACCTGCCTAGTTAACCTAATTAACCTAGTTAAGCATATATAGTAGCAAGTACAGTACCGGTAGTGTTTTGTAAAATATATGAGTGTATGATCATGCCTTGATTTTTCATTATTTAACTAGTTCAGTAAAGTCTGACTTTGCTTAAACAAAGTCTTGTCACTTAACAGAAATAATGTACAGTATAGAATATAAAGTCATGGTGCAGTGGAAAAGATTTAATATTGTGTCTGACTCCCATGAGCTTGGAGAACTGCATCCACACATCTCTACAATGACTCAAATAACTTATTAATAAAGTCATCTGGAATGTCAGAGAAATGCAGGACTTCCAGAGTTTATCAAGATTCTTTGGATTCATCTTCAATGCCTCCTCCTTCGTCTTACCCCAGATATGCTCAATAATGTTTATGTCTGGTGACTGGGCTGGCCAATCCTGGAGAACCATGACCTTCCTTGCTTTCAGGAACTTTGACGTGGAGGCTAAAGTATAAAAAGGAGTTCAATCCTGCTGAAGAATTTGCCCTCTCCTGTGGTTTGTAATGTAATGGGCAACACAAATGCCTTGATACCTCAGGCTGTTGATGTTGCCATCAACTCTCTCGCACGCCCCTATACTGAATGTAACCCCAAAGCATGATTTTTCCTTCACCAAACTGGACTGATTTCTGTGAGAATCTTGGGTCCACGCAGGTTCGAATAGGTCTTCTGCAGTATTTGTAATGATTGGGATGCAGTTCAACAGATGATTCATCAGAAAAATCTACCTTCTGCCACTTTTCCAAATGATCTAATAGAAGTCAAGTTATTATCTGTTGCTCATACAACTGGGATCGATGATAACTTTTTAGTGTATAATAAGCAATTTTCTGACAATACAAAAAAACGTATTTAATATAAAATTACATTTCCTCATAAGAACAAGTTGGAAAAATCTCACTCAAAAGTTAAACCCTAATTAACTTATTTTAATGCGTTATATTTTTCAGTAGTTTTCAATTAATTTCACTATCATTTAAAATGTCACTAATACAAATTAACATTAAAAAAACATGTTGAATGACATACCAATCATATATATTCTGTGTAGTAATATGATTGGTTGAATAATGTCATTAATTACTGTATGTTGAAATAAATTCATGTTATTAAATGTATGGATATGTGATGGAATTAACCCTTGTGTACTGTTCGAGTTGACTACCCTTTTGTTATGTTAGTGGCTGTTTTTGCCAAATTGACTGCCATTATAACAACATTTTTTGATAGCAAAGGATTGACACCAAATAATCATGCATTCTTGATTTTGTTTCCTGTTGGGAAGAGGTCAAACTTTTCATTTTTACTGTTGATCATCAGTTGGCAGCATTACCCCTTTAGATAGGCCTGTGCAAAAAAGTTCCTGGTTTTTATATGGAGCTCTTTGGAGTAAAACAGCTAATTATAGTGTCCATGCATAAATACACTTACTATGTTTACTACGTTCTGAGAGCTTAGTTTTTATGTTCTCAAGCATACAGTATCAAGGTACAGTAAGTGCTCAAAGGTCTCGCTCACACTCACACATGCTTAAACATGCATACTTCCATACAACTATATTATTTTTATCCAGAAACTAATCTTTTTTTGCACTGCAACTGGTGATCAACTGTAAAAACCAGGGAACCAATAGGAAAAACCAACAACAATCAAGAATGCATGATTATACGGTGTCATGGATTTGCAATCAAAAAAGGTAACTATAATGGAAGTCAATGGGGCAATAACAACCACGAACAAAATGAAAGGGTAGTCAATTTGTAGGGGTGTCAAACTTGATTGTTTTTTCGATGCAGATGCAAACAATTCGGTTTCGGTTCAGTAATAACTATAACTAATTATAATGTACTGACGTCATTTATCACAAATACGTTATATGTCGGTAGCTTACTATGGCAATGAAGAAGACCGCGAGTAATTTAAACACTCCAACTACTTAAAAAGCAGATTCTTGTGAGTTTGGATAATCTTTCACTGACAGGGAAGTACATCAGAAAATGAAAGCTGTAAATTCTCTCTTACTCTCTATGGCTGCTTTGACCTGCTGGCATGTTCTTGAGGTAACGTTTTATCTCCTCTCTCAACAATAACATTACTTGTGGATCCAGACAGGCTGTGTCTGCAGAGCAAGTTTTCTCCACTGCTCGTCGTCTATAATGGATCATCTGTGATCGCCGTTTAATGTCAGTGTCCATGTCACTGTTTGCTGAACAGCGCCATAGACGCATTGATCGTTAGAGCCAATCACAGCCTTTTCTGTTGAGCGCATGATCTTTCATAGGTGTTTAAGAACTCGCTCAACGCTCAAAAACCAAGCGGGATAATATTTACATTAGTTTATTTGCTTTAAATGCTCATGTTGTTCTGTGCATGTATTTAATTTTGTTTGATATATACAAAAAGAGTGTTTACTTTGAGCAGGTAATATTAGGTAGTTAATATATCTGACTGCTTGTATTAAAGGAAAAAAATTGTACTACAAATAATATAAATATAAATATGTTATACGCTTTATAAATATATTATATAAATTATACATTTTAATACAAAAAATTATTGTGTTGCTAAGTAAAATATCAAATTGTTTATAGAAAGGATCGTCAATGCATTGTGATGCACCAAGATATCGAATTGAACCAAATCAATAGCATGATAATTATAACCGAACCGATCTGTGAGACCAGTGTAGGTTCACACCCCTAAATAAATTTGCCCGGAGTGTATTGTTGAATTTTTTAACATTTTCAAAGCATTTTCCCAAAATATGTGTCAAAATAAGATGTTACCAAAAATCATTCCATTTGTTGAAACACAGAGAAAGATTAAGATTCAAAATCACCAGAGTGGATGAAAACATCCCCAACATCACATAAGGGTTAAAATAATAGCACTAACAATGAGAATGAGAATAAGGATTAGTTTTTAGGCACATCCACAAAAAAGTCTTTAGAGCATCTTGACTGCAGCTCTGCACAAGACGTTAGGCCATAGGAGAAATGAGCCAACTGAGCCTGGTTTCTCTCGAGGTTTTTTAATTCTTCACTTTCGAAAATTGGTGAAGTTTAATCCTCGCCACTGGCTTGCATGGTACGGGACCTGTAGAGCTGCGCATCGATGGAAAACCTCTAGGAATGAAGACATTCGTTCTGTCTTCAGTGTTTTGACTTTCAGTAGTGATTATTAAACCAGACTGAACTGAACTGAACTGAACTTAAACACTGAAAACTAGACTGACACAGTTTCAATTTACTATGATCTTCCATGTGAAGTTGCTTTGACACAATCTACATAGTAAAAGCGCTATACAAATAAAGGTGAATTGAATTTTTGTAAGTCTATACAGTATATATATATATATATATATATATATATATATATATATATATATATATATATATATATATATATATATATATATATATATATATATATATATATATATATATATATATATATATATATATATATATATATATAGGGGATTTAGTTGAAATCATTAATATAAGGATTCACAAATAAAAAATATAATTATGCTGTTTTTTAATTATTAATTGAAGAGCTGGAATGTATGGAATGTCCTCATTTACACAGCTCATTCAGCATATGTGTGTGGGAGTGTAGTTCCACCCACATTGTGTACACCAGCCAACAAGGAAAACAGATTAACAAACGTGAGGGATGTGCAAAAGTGAGGGATATGCAAACAACAAAAATCAATGCAAAGTCCCATCTATGATAGACTCACTGAAATGATCATCTCAGTTGACACATTTCTATAGAGTACAAAATGGTGAACAAAAACTGAATAATTTCTTGGTTTCTCCCTTTTGCAGTTGAATTCATTCTGTCTATCTGTCACATTAATTCATAAATATTCGTCTGAAAAGGAAAATGATAACACCATATGCTGATTTCCGGGAGATAAACACAGTGTGCGGTTTCGAAGCATATCTCCTCTTGGCTGCCATTAGCAGCTCAGAGAGCCATAAAATATTCACATTGAGAATTAAGTCTCCGTCCAGCATGGCTAAAAGCGGAAAACACAGCCTGAGTGTGTTGTACGTGTGTGTGTGTGCATGTGTGGGTCTGTTCCATGCAGGGTCACCGTCTCAAATGCTAAAAGGACATGATCGGATATTTATGCAGAGACCGAGATGGAAAGACATGTGTATGGAGCTCAGAGGATTTTAGAGGTGCTGCTCTGTTATAACTTTGCTCTCACAGTTGTTATGAAAACAGCTTTCATGGGAAAACCTCTATGAAGAAATATCGCAGCAGCTCTCGGTGGAGTTTAATATATTAACTCAGCACAAATGTAGCAGTGATGAAGAGCTTCCGGGCTAAATGCACTTTACACTGTTATGTAGACACTACACAGGGACATAATCACTTTCTCCTTTGTGTTCCTTGTACCACAAAGCCCTGTTGCACCTGTCTAATAACTATACAAGTTACAGTTGGTCTGGTCCTGGAATTTGATTGGTTGAGCAGTGGTTCAAGCATGATTGGCTTTATCGCAAACCCTGTTCTTTATTTTATAGCTTTTATTTGTATGTTGTTTGGTTCCCTGGTAAATTTAGTTATTCTAATGTTCTTTTTAGTGTAGTTCAAGTAGTACTTTTTTATACATAGGCTTGTTGCAAAAAATAAGTTGAACCAACTCTGGGTTGCTTAAGTAAAAGTCAGGTTGACAAATCTTGTCAAATCCAAATAGTTTAAGATCAGGTTCTTTACATGGCATGATATAAATGTTTTCTGCTGACTCAAAGTCTGTGATTTACTCTGGACCAAATCCTCCTGTAAATATGACACACGTCCAGTAAACAGCCAATCACATGAGATACAGTATGAGAGCATTAGTTTGATTAATTTCTCATGAATCTTCTTAATCGTCTCTGTTAAGGATTAAGAAATAACATTATTAGATAACAATAACATGTATTTAAATACATCAATAAACACTGTGGATGCAGCAAAGGTTTGAGATGGCAACTTAAAGCAAATATTATTATCTCGACTAACTGGTCCAGTTTTGGTTTGGGATCCATAACCCACCATAAAACCTACTCTGAAGCAGGTAAACTGTTTTGTGTACGTTAACAAGGCGACGAAACCAACACAACTCCTTAGTTCAAACTAAATGCAAACTTACATGGGTAAAAGCCCAATTTTCTTTTTGGTGGAATTACATAAATAAAGGATATTTTCAAGCAATGACCCTTACAGTAAATGCTGGGTTTTTCTTGCCATCATTGCAATATTGTACTGTTTTTTATGGATTTTGGAAGTATACTGAGTTTAGCCAAAAACCCTTTAAGGCAAGTCATTTCACTCGGTGGCCATCTTTGAAACGCCTCTCGGGCAACATCAAATTCTTACAAAACTGTTTGCCCAACTTACGATTGCATTACATATTTGGAACCACCACTAAAATCAAACAACAACTGTCTCATAAGTTTCGTTTCGAAACGTCCGAATCAAACAAAACCGGGATATTTTCAGGTTGCCCAAGCTAATGCTCTTATGAACTTCAAAGAAATGAGATCACGACACTAACCTCATTTATGGCCGTGTTACACATTATCATCCTGTGGATAATGCTTCACCTGATTGCTTATTCATGTTTCATACAGATTACACCAAAAAACTTTTGTTTTCAAGTGCATTCAAGTTGTTTTGGTTCATTTAAAAGAACATATTTTAAGCTTTAGTTGGATATATTGCTGATGTCTGTGAAACAAATATTCGCTGAGATTCCAATGTGTTTGTTGACCACCAAACTGTCGTAAAAGCACACATCTGGTCTGAGCTTTTCCCCCGAAGAAACGTCACTCTATAGTCTAATTGGTGCCTGTACTTATAGGCAGGACTTCATTTGCCCTATTGATTATCACACTTTTCCCCATTCAAAACTATCCGAGTGACACGTCTTGTGTATTCTATAGTCTTTATCCAAACTGTGCTGTATTGGGGGCTGTCACTTTAAATTTGAAAGAGATTGTGCTCTTTTCAAAAAAAGGCGGGGCTACAAATATATATGCATTGGCATAGTGGCATATTCTAAACTGGACAAACGTTACCTGTATATAAAACTGAAAATATCAAAGAAAAAGGAGCTCAGAAGCAGTCTACGACGACGACGTTATTTTGTGCATCCTAAAACTCCTACAGGTATGGAATAAGAACTCTAATGGTGGACGGCTGCTTCTCACTCAGGGCTGTCTATGAGGGAGAGATCATCACTAATGGGGGTGGTTTACCCTCTATGGTGACATGTACAAAGGAAGAATGTCAAATAAAGTGTTTCTGCTGACTTTTTAAATGAAGTGTGATTAGAGGCTTCCACTGTTTAAACCCCTAATAAAAGTGCTTTTTGCATAATAGGTCCCCTTTAAATGCAAGGTGCAATATAGCTGTTTGTCACTGAAAACATTTGCAAGTTAACAAGTTAACGATCAAAGAGCATGTTACAGGTTATTGTATCCTAAAAGAAGGAATGCATTCTGCACTGTCAAGCTTCAACAATTTCATGTTTGCTACAACTTGTCTATTTTGATCCTTTACAGATGTCCATTTAGCCATTTTATGGTCTTCATTGGTTGCTCACAAACATCATCTGCTCTTACCCTCACACATTTTAGTTGGCTTGGGTTGTCAACATCATGGTGAGAAGCAGCATTTATGGTCGAGACAAATAATTTATTCTAGTACAACTTGTACACTTCCACAAAAAAAAACTCCCTTTATAACCACTGAAGCTGCAAAATGAGTCTCCTACTTCATATCAGCACTTTGTTTTTGTAACAAGAGAATTCTTGAGAAATCAGCCTCTGAGCAGTGAACTCTGATGTTTTCAGGAATGACTAATTCAATTACCTCTGAAGAGCTTTTCACAGTTCACTTAACACCAGTTATCGTTCTAAACACTGCTTATAACCCTGGGTAAAAGGAATGTTACACATGACATTAGTACCTCTTTTTACCCAGGGTTGTGAAACCCTGCATTGCAGTGAATGTTACAATTAGATGTTTAGCAGCCCACAGATAATTGCATGCCTCATATTCGCATGCTTTAGACAGAAACACTACATGTTGTATAAGCAGTTGTTTCAGCATGTGGAAAAGGCAAACAGTGACATAAACAGTTAATAAAAGGCCAGTTCATTCTTGCCTTCGCAGTCCTAGAAAAGTCCTTTCAGGAAAAACTTGATAGAACTGCTGGCAATTTAATATGAGGGTCTGCATTGCTAGAGGCATTATGTAAACACGTGCTGCGTTCATAGAATCTGTACAAATTCAAATAAGGACATTAACCCAGGGCTCTAGGAACATAGTGTGAATTGTAAGCTTATCGATACTCAAGATTCAATGTTCACCAAGGGAAAAGAATGAACAATGCCAGGATTCTGTTTATTGGGGATTTAGAATAAACCAAAGATAACTATAAGTTTTGGCAGCACCGTGGCTCAGTGGTTAGCACTGTTGCCTCACAGCAAGAAGGTTGCTGGTTCAAGTCCAGGCTGGACCAGTTGGCAATTCAGTGTGGAGTTTGCATATTCTCCCCATTGTGGAGTGGGTTTCCTCTGGGTGCTTCGGTTTCCCCCACAGTCCAAAGACATGCGCTATAAGTGAATTGAGTTGGCTGAATTGCCCGTAGTGTATGTGTGTGAATGTGAGAGTGTATGGGTGTTTCCCAGTACTGGGTTGCGGCTGGAATGGCATCCGCTGCGTAAAACATATTCTAGAATAGTTGGTGGGTTATTCCGTTGTGGCGACCACTAAAAAGAGATTAAGCTAAAGGAAAATGAATGAAGGAATGAACTATAAGCTTGGGTTGATCAGCTCAGTTCTTACAATGTTCACCATCATCAGGCTATGGTTAAAAAAATGTAAGATAAAATTAACATCATTGCTACTGTCCTATAGTGTGAACAATCCGTGAGGCTACAACAATCCGTTAAAGCCTTCAGAGCTAAAACCGGGGGACATTCAAACTCAAAAAAGTATGCTATGAGTTTTGCTATATGGTTTCTAGTTTGAAAACGGTTCCCAATGGTGTGCAACAGGGTTTGAGATGCGCAACATGCTTATATATAAAACCAGCCTGATCTCACGAAAAAATGTAAGTATTTTATGTTTTGACAGTTTAGTGGCTAATTCTTATGAATTCGTACGAGTTCAGTCGTACGAAATTGTATGATTTTAAAAAGGAGGCGTGGCACATAACCCCACCCCTAAACCCAACCATCATTGGAGGATGAGCAAATCGTACTAATCTGTACGAATTAGATCGTACGAATTCGTACGAATTAGCCACTAAATCAAAAAGTTACGAATTGCCGTGAGATTGTGTTGATAAAACACACAGTTTCAAAGAGACAAAAAAAAGAGCAAGCCTATTGTTTGCACATTTATTTACATTAAAGGCAGAATAACTGAATGAATAAGGAGAACTTTACACTTTAATCAGTCTACTGTAAATATCATATACTAATTGCAATGTCTTATAATCTAAATTAGGAAGGTGTGTTTATTCATTCATTCATTCATTTTCTTTTGGCTTAGTCCCTTTATTAATCTGGGGTCACCACAGTGGAATGAACGGCCAACTTATCCAACACATGTTTTACACAGCGGATGCCCTTCCAGCTGCAACCCGTAACTGGGAAACATCCGTGCACACTCAATCACACACACACACACAATGGCCAATTTAGCATTATTAACAATAAGGCCATATACATAGATCATCACACAGTCTCTGAGGTAAGTGGATTATCCTTCAGCTAAAATGTTTGTCTTTTCATCTTGAAATGTGAGGCATATAGTTAGATTACAAAGTTTAGTTTCCACATCCTTTTCACTCGAATGAGATGTTCTCCTTTATCTGGATGATTAGGACAGTGAATGTAACATTGAGGATATTTAAGTATTAATCATATCTTTATTCCAATTTCATACAACTCAAAAAATTCTTCAAAAACAACACAAAAAAGAACTTCTCAGGTGCCATAGCTGCCATCATTTCCTGAAAAAGTCTTTGAGCAGTAGACCAATCACAACACATGGAAGTATCTGACCAATCAAAGCAGAGTACAACTGCAGAAAGGATGACTTTTTAATTTTGTTGTGTAATAATAAGTGTAGGGGTAAAACGGTGGCTCAGTGGTTAGCACTGTTGTCTCACAGCAAGAAGGTCACTAGTTCGAGCCCCGGCTGGGTCAGGTGGTGTTTCCATGTGGATATTGCATGTTCTCGTGGGTTTCCTCTGGGTGCTCTGGTTTCCCCCACAGTCCAAAGAGAATTAAATTAATTAGGTGAATTAAATAGACTAAATTGGCCGTATTGTATGTCTGTGAATGAGTTTGTATGGATGTTTTCCAGTTATGCATTGCAGCTGGAAGGGCATCCACTGTGTAAAACATATGCTGGATAAGATGGCGGTTCATTCTGCTGTGGTGACCCCTGATGAATAAAGGGACTAAGCTGAAGTAAAATGAATGAATGAATAAAAACAAAAATAGCACCTTTTAAACAGGTAGTTTGGAAGTGCTTTAACCCGCAGTATTAGTCCTATAATGTAAGTTGTAATTTACTAAATCTCAATTCTGTTTTTGTGTGAAGGAGAAGGGCTTCAAAATTTACCCCTAAGAAATAGGACAGCACTACAACACCTGCACACCTCATCATATGTCATCGTGATCTCTTGCTTCATATGAGATCAGACGATGGTGACTGCTGTAGATATTCCAGTTGTGTTATTTTCTGGTATTTATCTTCAGGAAATCACTGAAGGCAACAATATCATGTTATCATGATGATATAATGTGGCAATAAGATTGTAAATATACTGTGCAATTACACCGTGGCCATATTCATCTCTGTAAACACACAAAAAACAATATTAACATTATAGCAGACACTGTAAATGGTCATTCCCAGCCACTAGACTGTTCTGACAGGGTATTCGAGTGTCAGAATGTTGTAAGTTTTTGTTTTAGCGTTTTTTTTTTTAAAAACACAAATGCGGTTATGAATGTATTAAAACATGTGCTTGTGTGTTGTAAAAATTTGTAATAATGACAAAAATATACTAATTTGTGGATCTCCTGACTTCCTGGTGCAGCCATGCTGCTGTTGTGGCTGGTGTATTCTGGGAAATTTTTATACCCCTTGGTTTCGTGTGTGGTCCTGAAAAATCTCTGTTTGAAGTGGTTTGTAGCCCTTCCCCTTAGCCCTACGCCTTCAAGCTAAAGATAATTGGGACACCCCTATCCTTTACATGAACCCTCAAAACGAGGGGTAAGGGGAAGGGTTAAGGGGTAGAATTGGGATTGGGCCTAAAGGTAGATTCATATTCACAGTCCCACTGTCAGGATGAATTTTAACACGATCAACACAGCTGAATCACAGCAACATGCTGCTGGTTTTCTTAACGACAGCTTTCCTGTTTGTGTGAAATCGCTTCAATATATGCATGTCGTGGACACGTCCCTGTGCTCAAAACACCGACTCATCCTTCCCAGCATAATCAATGTATAATGCATGATTGTGTTCTGAGCCAGAATTAACTTATACAGAGAGAAAAAAAAACAAGCATCCCTCATCAAAAACCCCTGTGGCATTTTAAAATGTAAAAATAAAAACATGATTAAACACAGACATCAACTGATTCACTCTGATTTGATTAATGCGAAGCAGTAACTTTCAAGTGTGCGTCTTACATAACAGCCCGGCGACCTTGACCAGCAAACGCTGCCTCTTTCCAGACCACATAGTGCAGATCACTTTCAGGAATGCAGTTGACATGATGCCTAATCCAGATCAAAATCCAGATTGGCATGCCTGTAGGATTCAGCTCCGTAGTGTGCCAGCGCCAAGCCGATTATCAAGGGCATGAAATATATGCTGGGAATGAAGCTGAGATACCACACAGGCACCTTTACAGTTCAATGCGCCGCCGCTGCACTTGTTGTAGGCTGTCATGACACATAACAATTCTGCAGCCAAATTCTCTTCATATCAGCCATGAAAGAGTCCATAAAGACGCAGTCACACTGAATGAAAGCCTTAGTGTTCATAACGCTGATACTTTAAAGCAGGCGCTGACTCTTTTTTTAATCAGTCTACAAACAGCACTTGCTGGCCTTATTTGATAAATGCAACAAGCTGATTTGTTTCGCTCTCCGTGTGTGTTTGTGTCAAAACAGGTTTCACCTTGTTGAGGAGCACAGCCGAAGACATGAGATTAGAGGCTTGACTGTCGGTAGGAGGGTTTTTGGAGAATTCGCTTGTTTCTCCGCGAGAGCATTAAGGAATGTTTTAGCGGGTAAACACACTGTCAGTATCCGTTTGAGTGTTTAGAGCTGACATCCCTCTCTAGGGCACTTAGGAGCAGTGATTATGCATCCTCACACACACCGACCTTGAGACAAAGCCCGGAATGCTTAAGTCTGACAAAATATCTGATGACTCCGAAGATGTTTTGATGGACAATATTCCGGCCACTGCAAGATTAATGATATTTCTTATTGAAGATGATGCCTAAAATAAGGCCCCGTCAACGTCGGATGGCACGACGGGTTAAAGATTTGTGTCGTTAATGGATGCGTCTGGATTTAGACATTTTCGAAAGCTTTCAGGGAAGAAATGCCGCCATGCTTCACCACGCAGCTGGGCTATCATAGGGGCTCATTCACAGATGGGCATGCTGGGTGTTTGTATACACACATTTGTCCTCCATAATGATGATTGGGATGATGAATATGCAGCATCTGTATAGAAATATCTGTGTAGAATTGATTAGATATTAAATAATGGAATTCAGTCACATGCTTGTGTGTGTTTGTGTGTGGTTTGGGATTTTTTGAGTGCCCTGCAGTGGATCCTCAGCTGTTTATGCGCTGTGACAAGCGAAACCAATTTAACCTTCATTTAGCATAACCTCTACAGATGCAAGCTCTTTTTTCAATCGCCCTCCCTCTCTTTCTGTCTTTTATGGATGTTTTGTTCTAACATTCATCTCATCTGAACTGATGCAAATGAGAAACGAAACCATTTTCTAGGAAACAGTCAGAGGGCTTTTCTGATCTCTATAGACCTTCTTTTTTTCTCTCTCTCTCTCAGCAAGTTGTTACAAATCTCTGACCTTCTCATCCTAGAAGCACTTCTCTGCACCATTGCTGTCTGTCGGATGGTTTTCGCAGAAAGACCCGAGGCGATGTGGAGTAATTTTAACTCTTTAAAAATGTATTTACTAAATACGGGCATATAGAAAGCGGATACTGGTACTGTGGAACAGAAGTGTGTGTTATTGTGATGCACAAGGATCTAGGAGGGTTTAATAATTGAAAACTGAAGCCATCAGTGTGTATGTGTGTGTGCGTGTGAGTTATTGTCTCTGAGCAGGTTATTGCTGATTCAACAGAGCATGCTTTTGGCAACATTAAAATTGCAGTCTGTTCATGTTCGTTTGAGCAGGACTCTGCTTGTTGTTGCTTTTGGCAAAGAACTGTAATATTTCTAAGAGTGATAATATGTGTTGGACAGCAGGGCAGTTTCTGAATTTGTCTGTGATCTGCAACAAAGTGTGTCTTGTGTGGTGGCTTATCACCTCATTTTACATG
Organism: Danio aesculapii; assembly: GCF_903798145.1. NCBI lineage: Eukaryota > Metazoa > Chordata > Actinopteri > Cypriniformes > Danionidae > Danio > Danio aesculapii. Next base: position 37,551,385 of record NC_079439.1, read on the forward strand.
TTGACTGTTAATTAGCATTGGAAGAAATCTAGTACAATAGCCTATTTTGTTTAAACTTTTGCACTCAGGATATTCACAAAGACAAAAATGAAGTTAAACCGGTTTGATCTGAGAGACTTTAAATCTCTGACATTCTTTTTTTTTCTACAAACAAGCTTCCTTTCTGTTGAAATTAGGCTCAATGCTATTATGCTTTTAGGAAGTAGAGTTTTTGAAACGTACACAAACTGATCCTGCAAATAAACAATATTGTACAATCAGTCATACAAATAATTAAAAAAATGTTAAAAGGGAATAAAAAAATCATTGTTTATTGCAGATCATTAACAATGTAAGCAACGCATTTAATAATTTAACCTTTTAACTGCCCCAAGAAAAAATAAATTGGATTGCTTAACTCCTAATGTCACTGGTTGACACACTAAATGCATTTTTTTTCAACACATCCCATAATTTCCAAAATATCAGCCTCTACCAAATGGTTGATATGTCGGTTTATGGTAAAAGTAGTGAAGTTAATACATATACTATGAAAAATCCGAAAAATATGAAGTGTAAAACCAATTTAATAAAAAAATTTAACATTTTTGAATACTAAATCATCTCTATTTTTTTAAGTATTTCATAAATATTTCAGATTCTCATATAACAAGTTTTCTTATTTTTTTTATTATTATTATTATTGTTTTTACAATTGAACCAAAATCAACTGTAGTAGTGCAATGGGATTATGTTTGTTTTTTTATTTTTGATTTGGATTTTTTTTGTAAACCAACAATGCTGTGTAGTGTAAACCGTTATTTTAAAACAGTCAGTCTTTAAATGACTTTTTAAAACAGTGAAAATATGATCAACTATTTGGCAGAGCAGTTAAAGGGTTTTAATTAATTAGGTTTGATTGAATAATACTGAATAATTTGCTTACAATTGAACTTCTTTACATTTTAGAATTCGGTAAGCATTTATTGCCGTCTGTGTCTCTGAATGTAGTTAATATTCCATTTTGGTCAAATTTTATTTAGATCTTTTATTTTTATGCGCAGAATTAATATATAAAAAATTTATGTTTATTATATTGATATGTTTAGAGTCAGTAATTGTAAAAAAAATACTTTTTTCTGTATGGATGAGTTAAATTGACTTTTAAGTATATTATTAATATTAATTCTGTTTTGGGCGACGCAGTGGCACAGTAGGTAGTGCTATCGCCTCACAGCAAGAAGGTCGCTGGATCGCGCCTCGGCTGGGTCACTTGGCGTTTCTGTGTGGAGTTTACATGTTCTCCCTGCGTTCACGTGGGTTTTCTCCAGGTGCTCCAGTTTCCCCAACAATCCAAAGACATGCGGTACAGGTGAATTGTGTAGGCTAAATTGTTCGTAGTGTATGAGTGTGAGTAAGTGTGTATGGATGTTTCCCAGGGATGGATTGTGGCTGGAAGGGCATCCGCTGCGTAAATCATGTGCTGGATAAGTTGGTGGTTCATTCCGCTGTGGCGACCACGGATTAATAAAGGGACTAAGCCAAAAAGAATATGAATGAATGAATAATTCTTTTTTTAAAAAGAGGAGTTTATAGACTATTAAAATTCTTTCAAAGAGAAAATCGTTTATGACACTGGAATGGTTGCTGCTACTTAAATCAGTTTAACTATCACTATTGCATATGCATTCTTTCAAAAGCATTATTTAATAAACCAAATTACTCTAAATCTCCAGATCAAAAGTAATCTTTAAATGTTTTACGCAGTGGATGCCCTACCAGCTGCAACCCATTACTGGGGAAAAAAGAAAATATATATATTATATATATATTGAGTACACCCCATTTTGAAAATGAATATTTAGATCAATTTTTCAGTTATTATAGGCAATGTATTTTGGTCCATTTAAACAAAACAGATTTATTAAACTGATATATTTATTAAAATAATATTTTAGTCACCAAAAATATTAAAATTGAAAGATAATACAATTAAATTCAAGCAAATATTGAAAGAAAAATTACAATCTACAAAATTTCAACTAAATTTTACTTTTTTTTTTTTTTTTTTTTTTTTTTTTTTTTTTGCTTCTCTTGATTTTTCCTCTTTTTTAAAATTTGTATTTAATATTTTTCTCTAACATATAATTTTGGGTGTACTAGTTTTTGGACCGTCATTTTGTTAGATTTGTCTTTAGTACTGACTAATCAAGTGTATGCACAAATATAATATTGTATAGCTTCCTATTGAAAAAAAAATTGATTTGTGAGGGGTGTACTTGTGTATGCTCAGCACTATGTACTACAGCACTAGCCGCCCTTTGAATTTTTTTTTATATTTTCCAAATGATGTTTAAAAGAACAAGGAAATAGTATGTCTAATAATATTTTTTCTTCTGGAGAAAGTTTTATTTCTTTTATTTCAGCTAGACTAAAAGCACTACTTAATTTTTAAATAATCAAAATTATTAGCCCCTTTAATCTACATTTATTTTCGAAAGACTACAGAACAAACCATCGTTATACAATAACTTGCCTAATTACCCTAACCTGCCTAGTTAACCTAATTAACCTATTTAAGCGTTTAAATGTCACTTTAAGCTGTATAGAAGTGTCTTGAAAAATATCTAGTCAAATATTATTTACTGTCATCATGGCAAAGATAAAATAAATCAGTTATTAGAAATTAGTTATTAAAACTATTATGTTTAGAAATGTGTTGAAAACATCTTCTCTGCGTTAAACAGAAATTGGGGAAAAAATAAACAGGGGCTAATAATTCAGGTGGGCTAATAATTCTGACTTTAACTGTGTGTGTGTGTGTGTGTGTGTGTGTGTGTGTGTGTGTGTGTGTATGTATATATATATATATATATATATATATATATATATATACACACACACTTTTATATATATATATATATATATATATATATATATATATATATATATATATATATATATATATATATACACATACACATACAGTTGAGGTCTGAATTATTAGAATTATTTTATATATAGCCGCTCGAAACAGTCAAAGCGTACCTTCGTTTAGGAATCCGGTGTGTGTGTGTGTGCATATGTGCATGTGTGTGTGATCATAGTGAGGTAGTGGTAGCAGTTGTAATGTCAGTGGGACGTCGGTTTGGCCTGGAGGCATTAATGAACTGAAAGTGAGCAGTGAAGGGTTAATATCAGAGAGGATGGGGTCTGATAAGGGTTAATGCAATATGGCTCTGGCGTGTGTGTGTCTATGTGTCCTTGTGTCCGGAGGCTGTACTGGTATAATTGAGTAGGGATTTCATTGCTCGTGTCCAACAGCAGGACAATCCCTGAGGCCCTGCATGAACACACACGCGCACTAACACGCACACACAGACCCTTCGCACAATGTTCCTTAAGAGCACACCAAGCATACCCTCTCAATGTCAGGCTTTTAGCCAGCAGCATTAAAGCTAGAAAGAATTCATATCAGATCTGGGAATAGACTCACCTAGAATGCAGAAGGGAATGGAGGAAGTTCACGAAACCAATCGAAAGCCTTTATATGTGATATGTCACCGGCGAACAATGGATGTGTGTTTTCAATAGCCCAGGAACAAAACACAAGTTCATCACCAAGTATTAAGGTGACAGGCTCATGTGGAAATCAATGGCATCCGCTTGCGCTTCGAGACAAGTAGAGAAAGGGATTATAATGACCGCGATTAGCATTGACTCTAGATTATGCAGTGATGCTGCGTTCACTAGCCAATGAAAACACGGCTAACTCCTGAAACCGAGAAGCATGGAGGATCAGCGGTGTACAGATGTCTTTCTTCTTTATTTTGCTCATTCTCTGTTCTCTTTCCCTCTCTTGAGGTTAATTATGGTAATTACACTATCATTAGTTCTCAAAATAGATTAATTGATTGACAGGCGAAGTGTTTAAACGCTGGCAGGAAGTGAGGGGTTAGGGGGCCAATCAGCGCCGAGATTAAACACGCATAATTACCCTGCTAATGAGCAACTACATTAAACAAATTCCATCCTGATGGCTTAAAATAACAATAATGAAAACAGACAAAGAAATGAGTCCGTACAAAACGCTACTAATCAAAAACATTCAGAAGTCTAGCCGGCCCGTCTATCGATGCAGACGAGGAGGATCGGGCCTTTGGAATTTAATCTGGCGGATTTGGTTTTTCATACTCTCTGATTAATTCCTCTTGTCATGTTTTAGCTAGGTTAAGTCAGTTGCACTCTTATTTTTCATCTCTTGTTTGCTCTTCCCTATTTTGTACTCTTCATCTGATTGAAAAGCAGGGTAGAAAAACACGGAATACAAACAAGAATGAAGGAGAAAGGTCAGATTTCCCCAGGCTGAAAGAAATCACAACATATTAGAGACCGGATCATCTCTGTCCACGTGATTCTGAAGAAGGTTAACATGACGATAGAGGTGTGTGTCTACGTGTGTGTTAGCTGATGTCAAATATTTCCTTTTTTAAAGCTTTTATAATAACTAAACTTGCTAAATTATGTTTAAGTGTCTGCTAGTCTTCTGTTGAATTTAAAGTAGGAAAGGTTATTTGTCTGGGAAATAATCTAACAAGAATTTTTTTAAATGCTCTATTTAGTATTCCTAAATATACACCAATTTTAAGTATTAAAGAGGTGGTTTTGAATACATATTGGATTGTTAGAAATTTTAAACAAGATGATTTTTTACATAGCTTTGCTTTGATAAACAGTATTTAAGGTTCTTGATTACCAGTATGCCTTTAACACTGGGAGATTAGGATTACCATCATGTCCTGAACAAATACTATGTGATAAGGTTTCATTGACAAGCAATTTGTCCGTCTACACTACACATGGCTGCAAGACCTAATAAAATCAATCTAAAATTTCAGCCAATGAGAACAGCGTGTGGGAGGGCTCTAGCATTAATTACTCTGCAACAAAAGGGAGAGGTTTATAATCTTATTTATACTAAAGACTACTAAAGAATACACAAGGCATGTCACTTGTATCGTTTTGAATGGAGAAAAGTGTAACGTCAATATAGCAAATAAAGCCCGTCTTCGAGTACAGGAGCCAATCATCGATTGCTATAGGCCGATGATATTCTGGGAGAGGGGCTCAAACCAGATGTGAGTTTCTGCAGATTTTGTGTGATTGGGACGTTTAGAAATGAAACTAAAGACACAGTTGTTGTTTAATTTTATTGGTGATTCCTTATGTGAGATTTAATCATAAGCTTGGCAAGCAGTTTTATAGAATTTGATGTTTCCTTTTTTAAACAGAATGCCCGAGCATACTACCCGAGAAGCGTTTTAAAGATGGCCACCGAGTGTAATGACTTGCCTTAAAGGGACTTTGTTTATACATCTAAAACCTAAATTGACATCATTAAAAAAATTGCATTGAATCATACAAACAGCGATCAAATTGAGTTTTAACATTTAGGTTTCTTTGTAAGTTGTAAGTTCCTTGTAACTTGTAAAGCAGGGGCGTCGCTAGACCCAATTCACTGGGGCATGTGCCCCAGTAAAAATCTCCAGTGCCCCAGTAAATGCATTGAGATATGATTTACTTCATATGCAAGTGTATTTATTAAGAGTGGTAATTCTGAAATAAAGACGGTTATTCTCTATGTGCAACCGAACCAACGCTGGTGAAAGCAATGTAGTTTAATCAAAAAGCAAACTGACGCATCTCCGCGTGTGCGCAGAGAACCCGCGTGCCTCTGGCACGCTCTGCTCTCGCACGCGCTGCTCTTCTGCCGGTGCGAGTCCCGGTAGTTAACATGCACGCCAAAAAAGCAGGCTACCTGCTTGTTACGCGCCGCTCATGCGTTGTAAAACCAGCGTAACAGCCTTTTTTGTTTTGCCAATCGACAAAACTAAAGTTTAAACAATATGACGGTGATCTTACTGAGCATGCCTCCTGATAGATTTTTTGTATGAAGCAAAAAGGAGGGATGACGAGTCAGGGTGGTAAGACTTAATAAACCTAATAATTATCTGCCATGTGTCAAGTTTAAGACAGATAATTCTATAACACATCTTTTTTTTTTGTATTTTATTGAATTGTCTATAGAATTTCATTCAAATGAAATTAATATTTATGCAAAAGTAATTTCTTAAATGATATTAGCAAATCACTCCAGTTGTCTTAACATTGTTTTCCAGTTTTTCAGTTACATTTAAGATTATTTAGAAGAATAATTGTATAATAATAAGAAGAATTTTATTTATAATAAATATTATATATATATATATATATATATATAATTTTATTTTATTTAGGGAAGGTACGTGCCCCAGTAGAGCTTTATGTCTAGCAACGCCCCTGTTGTAAAAGATCCTTTTTCTCATTCAGAATTGCTGTAAATGTCACGTGAAGGTATATTCAGACTCACTTTAGACACTTGTATTATTAATTTACATAGCCGGCAGTGCTTTCCACAGGAAATATACTTGCAGTGGTAGCCGGATTGAAACACACCTTTTACCCACAGCAAATAAATGGTCAACTACATGCGAAAAAAAATGTGATTTTTAAAAATATTTTTATTTATGTGTGTGTGTATTAACATCATTAAATTAATAAAATACACCGCAAATGAGAAATAAATAACAGAAAAAAGGAATGAAAACAGAAAATATTGCTAAAAATTGTACGTTTATCTGAGTTGTTATTGAACAATTAATCAATTAATGTTTCTCGCACGCAGTCAGCTGTGAAAAGGTAATGCAAAACACATACCAATAACGGCAAATCCCGGACATTTTAGGTCATTCTGAAACTATCGCTGGACATCGGAAAAGGCGCATCTCTGTGGATCTGCAGAGCACGTGAGATTGTCTGTGTGAGCGTTGACCATTCTCACGCACACAGAACTAGCTAGCAGTAGGAAACTTGCAAAGCGAGAGAGGATTTTTCACTGGTTAAATGATCACAAATGTTAAATGATACAAAAAAAAAGTGTAAAAGGATGATAATAAATGTATTATTCATGTGGCACATCCAAATATACTTGGGCGGCCATTAATATACCTGGGCGGCCCGCAGAAAGTAAAGTCTATAGCTGCATCCCAAATATCACGCTATACACAATGCTAATAAAGTAATCAAACATCTGTGCCTGAAAAAATCTGTATATTCAATCTGTATATTTGCACTCACTACTTCTATTTTTTTTTTAAATATATTTATTATCTGTTTTTTGTCCTGTCTCTGTTATCCTGTTGCATTGTAGAAGCTCTGTCACGAAAACAAATTCCTCGTATGTGTGAACATACCTGGCAATAAAGCTCTTTCTGATTCTGATTCTGAAAGCTCTGCCCCTTTTGCTGCGTGAGCAAAGCAGTGGCCGTTGAGGGCGTGAAGTGTCCAACATTCCACACTTCATTTTACCTGTTAATTAGGTGCATCATCCAGGAAATTAAAGTGCACTTCATTTTTTTAGTTTTCAGTGTGAATGCACTACTTACACTATTTATTCTACAAAATGGCATAGAATAGTGCATAAGTGTGCGGTTTGGGATGCACCTTATGTGTGGGAAGCACTGTCCGGTACCTGAGATTGTTATTGTAAGAGTATGGTGTTGCAGCTTTAATAATGCAAAAATTAGAAACATTTCTAAAATATAATCTGTGTTTGCTTGTTCATTGTTGCTGTTGCAACTGCTTACGACAAAAACACTTTTTATCAAAAGTTCTCTTAGGATGCACTATATAGTCATTTTTAATAAAATTTTAAATAACATGAAAGAAATCGTTCAACCTGGGCCCAACTGACTTCATTGTATGAGCAAAAACAGCTGAAATAATCACTGAAAAAATCTTTTGTGTTCCGCTTATGGAAGGGAATAATGAACAACACATACTGTAGGTGAGTAAATGATGAGTTTTTTTCATTCGTGAGTGAAAAATGAACCCTAAAATCTGAGGAATAATGCACTCAATAATGAATGGTTTTTTAAGCAGTCTTCATTATTTTCTCACCATTATGTAGTTTCAAATTTTGAAGAATCTAGGCCAGACGACTTGCAGTACTCTAAATCTTCTAAAGCTGTGTGAAGTATAGTGCGACAAACACACCAGAGTTTTAACCACTATTCGCTGGCCTAAATTTATACCATAAGTGCTGTTTTACTTTTTTTTTTCTTTTTTTTGGAAATTAACAGACCTGATAGCTATGAATCTTGCATTTTATGAGATCATTTTTATGTAATATTCATATAAGAAAATAACATCATAAAATGCTTATAATAATGAGGGTGAGAAAATAACATAAAAAATGATATGTTTATGTGAGATTTTCAGAACAGCCCCTGTTCATATGAATTCACGAATTAAACTAAAAATGCTATTTTATGCATGCCAAGCCAATAGGTGGCGATGTCTCTTTGTAATAATAATAATAATGAATCCTGTAATTTACTTTTATAGTTTTGGTGGTACTCGGACATGTCTGAGCATGTACAGTCATGTTGTTTTTTGTTTGTTTTTTGTAGTTTGCATGGTAATAAAATGGTTTTCAGGCATGCAAAATGCCATGCAAATGAGCAGACAAAGCACATAAAAGTTTTTTGGGGTTTCAGATTTGTTGTGTAAGTGGCCTAAATCCAAGCCGAACATCCTACAACTACATTCTACAGTGTTTGAGTTTTGACCTCAATCCTGCAGCCAAGCCAAAATGACTCGGAAAATATGGTGACAATGAGCATCAGCACGGCTGACAATCTAACATCCTTCATGTAATATATGCCAGTCATAAAGTTTCCACTGTACAAAAGCACATGTAAGGCTAGTTTGATGGCCGGAGTCTGGGGACTTAATCAAGACTGAGCTATGGTAGATGTAGTTATGATAGCACAATGTTCTCAGTAGAATCCAGTGTTCTTTCCTCATGGGGACGGGGATGTAATCCTTGAATCTAATTAGGGTTCAGGGAGTGCATAAAATACCTTCGAGTGGCTTATTGAAAAAGACTGCACATGTGCTTTAACACGGACAGCATTCCTGAACAACAGGTAATAAATGTTTTCCATCGGCTTAAGAAGCGCAAGAGAGGCAACGCGAGAACAAAGTAGCGCTGCCTTCACAGCACAGCTCATAACCAATTGAACATCCCCATTATTTTCACACCAATAACGTTGCAATCAGCAAGGAACAAAGAGGATCAAATCTCACAAGCACGCTCTCAAACTCAGGGTTGTTACTTGGGCAGTTAATCAGCATTCTCGCACACCCTGGTATTAAAGCCCATGGGGGGAGTAATTATCTGCTGCTTTGCTTTAATTGGCTTCAGAGAAGGATGCAGAAGCCGCACAAGCCTAAGTGTTAAAACTCTGCGATCATCATTTAATCAGCCTGAACATGAAGCCAAGAGCCCGCGGCATGACTCTTGGAACAGTTACACACACATTCTCTCGGCATATGCAAGTTTTGGGGAACACATCAAAGTAAGCGGACGCAGTCTGGACTAGCCCCGTCCGACAGACCGCTCGCTTTTTTGCCAGAATCCCGACTGGGATGTTTGAAGTTTGGGAGTCCTTCCAGGACCGACGAATCAAACAGTGAGATATTTTCACCTCCGTGACTCAAACTCTCTGGCGAGATTCTGAAATGAATCACATCCCTCTTTTAATATTTTACAAAAATCTGTCACTTTAATTAAACACCCTTGTGAGTGATTACTCAAAAGAATCTGTCTCTGTCTTGTTCTCTGTCACCATGGCAACTCCAGTATGTCAAGCTGCCAGTCACATTTCAACCTGTCATTTCAAGCTCTAATAGGAGTTTGATGTTGCAGAGACTCGCACGGTCCCTTCTAGCTCGCTCGTCCTTTTAGTTCGCACCATTCAGGCAGATCAAATCGTTGACGGAAATTGAAGAATTCATCTCGGCGGCCTGAATTAAGAGGTAAACAAGCGCAAAGTGGCATCTGTTGGCTTCCAAAACCTCATGCTTTGGAATGACATGCTCATGAATATGCAGAAACTCCAATTAATTATTAAATGAACGATGCCATATTGGGTCCCACTCAGGCACGCAAATGAGTGTATTAATATTAATGGAATACGCATTCACCTAGAACTGAGTGAGCAGAAATACTCCTGATGAAAGCGAGTTCACGTTCACACACACACGCACACATGCACCTGTATACACCGTTTGCCAGGATGCCCAGTTATCAAGGTCTAATGAGATCTTCCCTATACACACAGGCAAACAGACCGGGGGAAAAAAGAGGCCTCTGTGTGTGTGTGTGTGTGTGAGATGTCCCAATGTCCCTCTAGAGAAAACGATCAGACTTTTGCAAAAGTGTGTCAACTATTCTTACCTCCTCATCATTGCTGCAGGCACAGTATAACATTCCTGCTACACTTTCTTAATAATGGGGGAGAAACGTTTCGGTGCTGTCAGATATTTCTGTTTCTAGAGTTTTTTTTAAATCCTTAGGAAGATCAGATTTTCCACTTAATGGGCATTACATCGTTTTTTGTTTTTTGTTTTTGGAGTGCCGGCACATTAATCATTCCGCAGATTTCATAGATCAGCCATATTGACACTTTTGGCACAGTATTGTCCAGGTTAGACAGCTTTTTACAGACCCTACACAGCATGGGGAATTGCATGGCAGCGGGTCTTTTGAAACAGTCTCCCTGTCCTTCTGTCCTTTTTTTGGCTTGTTTTGTCTTATGTATTTTGTATTTTTGGGCTGGCTCGTTTAAAGTCAAGTGAAGCAAACAGCAGCTCTGAGGGAACAGACAGAAGCCTGACACACTCTGCTGACAACACGGTGAAGAATATCAAAGCGAACTGCTCCCGGATCAGTAAGAGCAGCCCTTCTCAGTTCAGTTCAGCCTTGACAGGTTTAGATAAAAGAAAGCACTGTTTAAATGTTCTGATGATTTCACTGGGTGGCAACGCAGTCAGTTAGGGAAGTAACACGCAAATAAAAACATTTGCATCATCTTGCAAGGATAATCACCCGGGGCACATGGTCACATCTGTATACAGAGGAAAAATAAACGTCATCAGTTGAATGCATAGCCTGACAAGGAATACTCCATTTGTTAGTGCATGCAAACACAGGTAGAGGTACAGTGTGGGCATTTCTTTATCTCCTTTTATAAAGAGTTGTAGATCATTTAAACTCCTCACACAAGCACTCATCATCACAGGTGACAAGTATTATTATCATCTGTCAGATTTTTTATTTTTTCAGTTTCTTTTTTTGACTGAAATAATTGAAGTTTATTTATCAACTAATTTCGAGAGGAGCCCGCGCTTATGATTGATAGCAGCTGATTCTCCTTAGCTAACGCACGATCCACCAATCAGACGATTCCTAAATCACTATACATAACCAAAGCATCTTACCTTAGCCATCTTCGTCTTGAAGAATCCCCCCTTCCACCCCTACTCCTCCCCTTTCCTTATCAGGGCAGCACAGGGGTCCAATGATTAGCATCATTGCCTCACAGCAAGAACATCACTGGCTCAGACCTTACCTGGCCAGGTCGGCATTTCTGTGCGGAGTTTGCATGTTCTCCCTGTATTTGCGTGGGTTTTCCCAGGCACTCCGGGTTCCTCCCACAGACCAAAACATGTAACTTAAATAAACTGACAAATTAAATTGTCAATATAGGCAAGTAATGAATTCAGCATACAATCTCAATTGCCAATTCATAAATAAGCAGGGGAGTTCTCGAGACCTACCGGAGCTCAGACTCCCCCCTCACCCTGCAACGGGAGGGAGCTCTGGGCTCGAGGATCTTACGAGCTCAGGGCTCTCTCCCGGGACAGCATGACAAACACGCTTTATAAATAATCATCGGCAAGGGCGAACTCTTGAAATAGTTTGGGTCAGTGTAGGGCTGCACGATAAACTGAAATGAAATGAAAATTTGTGTACAAAAGTTGTGATTGCCATGCACATATTGACAAAGGGAAGCACAAACGTTCAGATGGTACAGCAATCTAATTGAAGACTGATTATCTTTGATTTCAGAATTGCACTGATTAAATTGGCTGCGTTTTTTGGCATATCTTGTCAGTGAACTATGGCTCTGTGTACAGTTTAAAAATATCTGTTAACAGTTTACATATTTTGTCATTCACAAGGGTTTTCCATATATTTTCATTTGTGAATTGCATTATGGGACTTTGATGTCTTTTCTGTCACTTTAATTGACATTTTAGTACTTAAAAAAAATAAAATGTATAAGAAATAAATAAATAGAGAAATAATAACGGAAAATGGCAGTTTATTGCAAGGTTTTTGTACCATAATATATAACTTCAACCCGGACAATAGATCACTTTAAACTCAATTCAATTCATGTTTATTTGTATAGCGCTTTTACAACGTAAATTGTGTCAAAGCAACTTAACATAGAATTTCTAGTAAATTGAAACTGTGTCAATCCAGTTTTCAGAATTTAGGTTCAGTTTAGTTCAGTGTGGTTTAATTTTCACTGCTGAAAGTCCAAACACTGAAGAGAAAATTCATCAATGCACAGCTTCAAAAGTCCCAAACCAAGCAAGCCAGTAGCGAGGAACAAACTTCACCAATTGACAAAAGTGAAGGAAAAAACAAATGTCCTGTGCGGAGCTGCAGTCTACGTGCAAGAGGCTGGAAAACACTGGGCGTCCATTGTGGAGAACTGCAGGTGTGGGTAGGACACCGGCGGGTTATCATGCTAGCACACAGAATCAATACGAAGACCCATCATCACTGTGGGTAAACGATTAAAATTTTTTTTACTTTTCGAGGTTAAAAGTTGTTGGAAGAAAGATTAGGGTCACATAATGCAACTCTAAAGCGTAAATAAATGGGGGAAACAAAAAAACCCCATTAAAATCACAAAATATGGAAAAATACAAATTTACGGATATTTTTTACAGTGTTGTAAATGTTGCTCCATCTGAAAGCAGGTGCTGGGGATTTACAGCTGACTACAAAGCCAGCTTTAGTGACAAAATATGCATAAAACTTGCCTTTGATTAATCATTCAGATGTAATTCAGCGTTGACACCTTGGGGACAAACGGTCAGAACAAAGATGTGCAAAAAAACTGTCAAATCACATGCAGTTTTTTACTGTGTTGATGAAGAAAGTTGTATTTTGCATTGTATGTGCTTTAATATATACAACAGGCAACTTATGGGATAATATAACATTCATGGTGCGACTGATATATAAAATTTATATGTAATTACATAGACTCTTAATATTTGAGTTTAAGTTGTTTTATTTCCTGTAAATTATCTGATTGATTATCTGATTGAAACTAACAATACCAGATTATGACTACAAACTCAACAATTATGACTGAATCATATTCAAAATACAAGTGCAGTGAAAGTTGTGACCATACTGTAACTACAAAAGCATACAAAAAAAAAAAACACTTATTGTTTATCTGGACTTCCTGCACACTGGGTGTCTACAAGTCTGTCTTTTTTATGCAATTAAGAAAACTCTCACGCTGACAAGCAAACTTTTTTGGGTGTCTCACTTTCATCATCGGTGATGGCATGATTTTTGGCAGCAGAATTAGCTACACACTGCATCATTGTCTTTTTTTTATGATGGGTGTCAACCCGTGTGTAGGTGCAGTGTTGCCGCCTACTTTGTTGGATAGCAAGTAGTGTTACTGGCATTAGATTAATTCCTAAATTATTATGTGTGCATTAAGATATCATTAAAGTGGTATTTAATTTTTAAGAGTACATGTACACAACACCATTTCTAAAAGATGCATTTTATGCATTTTGCTTATTCATTTATAACTGCATTTTGGAGACCTGATAATAAAAAACAGGGTTTTAAAGTCCCTGTTCTTGAACACGATGAACAATTTAATCTACTGTATAGTCATGTGTGAATATTTGACAATACAATACATATTTTGTTTTTGTGAAATTTAAAAAAACTGCTGTTGACCAAAGTGCTTTGCAGCAACACTACAAAAAATCACACAGATAAAATTCAACAATAATTAAAAATTGACAACCTGATATCTCTAATCAGCCCTAAATACTCTACTGAAATTGTATGATTTCAGTCGAGACTTAAAAGCATCCACAGTTGGGGACAATTTAATATACATTGGAGGAGCAACGGTGGACTACAGAACCATTCCGTATATGCTTAAAATTTCTTTATAAAGTAACAATCATGGTTTTTACAAAATTCTGTCAATATTTTATCTATTGTCAATATACACTCACCAGCCCCTTTATTAGGTACACCTTACTAGTACCGGGTTGGACCCTCTTTTACCTTCAGAACTGCCTTAATCCTTCGAGGCATAGATTCAACAAGGGACTGAAAATATTCCTCAGAGATTTTGGTCCATATTGATGGTCCAACATCATGCAGTTGCTGCAGATTTGTCGGCTGCACGTCCATGATGTGAGGTTCCACCACATCCCAAAGGTGCTCTATTAGATTGAGATCTGGTGACTGTGGAGGTCATTTGAGCACAGTGTCATGTTGAACTCATTGTCATGTTAAAGAAACCAGTCTGAGATGATTCACGCTTTATGACATGGCATGTTATCCTGCTGGAAGTAGCCATCGGAAGATGGGTTCACTGTGGTCATAAAGGGATGGACATGGTCAACAACAATACTCAGGCAAGCTGTGGTGTTGACACAATGCTCAATTGGAACTAATGGGCCCAAAGTGTGCCAAGAAAATATCCCCCACACCATTACACCACCACCAGCAGCCTGAACCGTTGATAAGAGTCAGAATGGATTTATGCTTTCAAGTTGTTGAAGCCAAATTCTGACCCTACCATCTGAATGTTGCAGCGGAAATTGAGACTCATCAGACCAGGCAACATTTTTCCAATCTTCTATTGTCCAGTTTTGGTGAGCCTGTGAGAATTGTAGCCTCAGTTTCCTGTTCTTAGCTGACAGGAGTGGCACCTGGTGTGGTCTTCTGCTGCTGTAGCCCATCCGCCTCAAGACGTGTTGTGTGTTCAGAGATGCTCTTCCGCATACTTTGGTTGTAACGAGTGGTTATTTGAGGTTATTTGGGGGTTATTTGGGGGTTATTTGGGGGGTGGCAATTGAGCAAGAGGGGCACCTCAGCCAATGAGGGCATAGGGGCAGTGGCTCTAGCCACCGAGCCACCCCCCTGTGCACAGCCCTGTTCTTCCCTATTCTGATGGTCAATATGAACTGCAGCAGATCGTCTTGACCATGTCTGCATGCCTAAATGCATTGAGTCTCTGCCATGTGATTGGCTGGTTAGAAATTCGCATTAACGAGCAGTTGGACAGGTGTACCTAATAGAGTGGGGCGAGTGTAGACATATAGCAATACCCCTACATCTACAAAAATACTGCAACCATAACTACAATACTGAAGTCTTCTTGGGAGTTTTTCACCATTGACTGAGATGCAAGATGGCAGCAGTTGTGTATATATTGGAAGTATGAAATGTGATACAAGAGACTGTAATCTGACTGATGAGTTTAGCAATTAACCAATGAGAATTGAGTATCTGAAAAGCCATGTATTAACAATAAATGACCACACTGAGTAAGAATTCCAGAAAGCCGGTGAATCAGTAAACATAACAGTGTGTTTAGGAGTGTCCATACATGTGTTGGTCTCTCTGCTTCTGATTAGGAGATGATTTTTGGAAGCGCTCTGTTCGTAAACACCTCTCTGGGCATATAGGCTCTGATTAGCTCCGTTTGTGACGTGCTAAAACTGAGCAATTGCAGTCTGAACTGAAGCAGGTGTTTCGAAAGGCTTTGAATTCTTTATCTCTCTCAGTGGGATATGATGTTTTTGAGCCATCTGCTTGCAGGATACTGTGGTTCTCATTACCCACCGTGGCCTTTCATGTGAATTTATTACTGTAATGGCTGTCTGTTTAAAGTCTCGGTGTCATACAGAATCTACGTTTTATTTTAGCCCATTCTGAGAGAAAAGAGTGAGAAAATTATGAGGGGAAGCCAAAGTTGCTTGAATGAGCTTAAGAAAATGGGTGATAGTGTCCTCCATAAGCATTGGGACCTTTGGTAAATATGTGCAAAGAATGTAAAAATATATATAATAAAAATGTTCAATGGTAATTTTGCTAGCGCACATTGTTATTATTTAGGTGAGCAATTAATCTATAAAAGATAATACAGTAAAAAAAAAGCTTGTTTTGGTCATCTTCTATCTAAATTTGCTTCCGTGTTTAGTGTGGTGGTCCTGTTGATATCACATTGAAGGCTTCATCATGCCTGTAGCCACCCAGTTTGGATGGTTCAGATCAGTGGTTCCTAATGTTTATTTGCCTGAGACCCCCTTTTCACCCCCAGAAAATATTGTAAGGCCCCCCTTTACATTTAATGATATTATCGCTCATATAAGTTTGCACTAGGTATGAGAAAAAAAGGTTGTTTTTAAGCAAACGGTATGTTTATTAGTTTATCTAGATATGTTTATGTACAAATAATAGCCTAATGTAAAATATAAAAGCATAACATCAGTAGGCCATTTGTATTGGGTACACCTTGCGGTATTGGGGATGAGTCATCCTCAAAAGTCTTATTAATTTGGATGAACTTTTTGCAAGAACTTTGGTGCAGATAATGCACTGTGGCTGGGTCAGGGACTCTTTGCTTCGAGAAAGTAATACCATAGTTCATTTAGTATTTCCAGTATTGCTAGCACTGTGACCCGAATTATTTGCAGCTTCCTCACCTGGGTACAGAATGCTTGGGTCATTACTATTAGCCGCTGAAGGTTAATCAGAGAGACTGTTTTTTTTTGTGGAGGATGAATTACAAATGTTTCTATTTTTTTGTTCAGCCAGTGGATAAAATGAACTAAGGCAACTTGATCATTCCCCTAATTGTCCACTGCTAAAAAGTTTTTAAAATATGACATGACCCCCCACAGAACTTGCTGAAGCCCCCTTGTGGGACTCCCCCCCACCCCCCTGTTTTAAATAGAGAAAACATTTGGCAAGTAACTTTTATTTTAAATCTTGGACCTTAATTTTGAAAGAAAACATGACCGATAAAAAAATGTGAAGCACCAAAAGTTGCTCATATTAAAATTAATTTGACAATTGGCTATTGTTGTTATCTGTGAATTACCAAATGTACTATTCTACAAGAGAGGCTAGAAAAATTGTGACGCTCTATATTATTATTATTATTATTATTATTATTATTATTATTATTATTATTATTATTATTATTATTATTATTATTATTATTATGTTTATTATTATTATGTTTATTATGTTTAATTTTTTTATTAAATGGTGTTTTAATACATTTTTCATTAACTTTCACAGGAAAGTTAATTGTGCTGGCCAGTTTGTTATTTGCCTAATAAATTTTAATAGGGTACAGTTTTTAATTTAAAGCTCTTTTTCTAATGATATATGATGGAATAATTAGTATTTAAAAAATATTTGTCATATTTTTTATTCTCAAGTCAAGTCAAGTTGGCTTTATTGTCATTTCAGCAATATACAGTGTAGTACTCAACGAAAAGAAACAATGTTCCTCCAGGACTAAGGTGCTACATCAAACAACGTAAATTGACAACATAACACAGAACTGCACACTACTATAAAAATGTAGAAGAATGAAAATAAGATTAGATAAAATAAAATAAAATAAAAATTAAGAGCACAAAGTGCCCGTAACCATTCTGTGATTATGATGACCACCTGACAAGCTAATTCCAACAAGCTAATTCAGCTAAATATAGTGTTTAAAATGTCACCTAAATTCAGAATTTAAATTTCTTAATTAAATAGAAAATGAGGCAAATAACTGCAAAAAAGAACCACCCTTTTCACCAGGCTGGCTCAGGACCTGTTTATACACAATATTCTTAACCATGCCCCTCTTAACCGTTAGTTTGCCACAAAAAAAATGATGTGCAAAAAGAAAACAGTTGGCCAGTTTTTAAATTATTGCCCTAATGCTGGAAATGAGGCATTTTTTCAAAATTGTTTTGCTATTTTTTTTAAGTATAATTACCTCCTGTTTTCTGCAGGTCAACCTTTCACAGCTCTGTTCTTTGGTCTTGTGATGAATGACTAAGTTAGTGTTTTGTGTATATGTATGACCTTGTGACCATTAGGGCTGCACGGTGGCACAGTGGGTAGTAATAATAATAATAGTGGGTAGCGCTATGGGTGCTCAGGTTTCTCCCACAAGTCCGCTAAAGTTGAATTGGGTGAGCTAAATTGTCCAAAGTGCATGTGTTTATGTCCTGGTCCTCCAGGTTGGGGGTTGAGCATTGGCTAATGACCCACCCCGTAAAAATGAGATGTTACGAAACACCAACATGGTGCGGCTAAATATCTACTTCAATATAAAAAAACAGCCCTGGGGAGTATGGCCTTGTGAACAACAAGTAATTGTTGTATAATTTCTTGTTCCTAGTTATCCAGATCTATTAAAAATAAAAATATAAACTAATATCAATGGGATATTGGGAACACACACACATACATATGTTACTGTGCTATCTGCAGATGTTTATTGTGAATGAGAGCAGAATGTTACTGTTTATATTTTAAGTGAAAATCCAAAAGTTGTCTGCACCAATAGCCTAGTGGTTAAGTGTGCTGACATATAGCACCGTAGTGTTCACGGCGACCCAAGTTCGATTCCTGGCTCGAGGTCCTTTGCCGACCCTTCTCCTCTCTCTGCTCCCAACCATTTCCTGTCAATTCTCTGCACTATTCTATCCATTAAAGGTTAAAAACTCCTAAAAAATAATTATATTTAAAAAAAGAAAATCCAAAAGTCAAAAAACAACGATATTTTTTTCACAGGCTTCTTTGCTTAAATTTACTAAAGATGCTAATAACAGAGGAGAGAATCTTCAGCTATAAACTTTAGCAGCATGTGATGTGTTGGTACTCTAAAATGCTGCTCTAGAAAGGCCAACTTTTTCTCAGTTAAGCAGGATGGTGTACATTCATCACACCACGCATCAAAACACGTTTCTGCAGTGATGTAAGCAAAGTGAAATTTGCAGCAGGCTGAAGCGATGTAAACAAAGTTTTGATGAAATCAAAAGTTTTGATGAAATGTGTAGCGGGCCGCGCTATAAACGAAGTTAACATCACTGCAGCCTGCTACATATTTCATCAAAAGATCATCAGAAAGCTGTTATTGGGATCCGCTCTGAGTGTGCGACTGCCACTGTTTCACTGACAGTGAGGAAGTTGTGCTGGTTAGATCTTCGTGCCACAGATGTTTCCAACTTATGCCGTTCTGATTTACACAGACAATTCATCAGGACAGACTCCTGAGTGTGCCGTAAAGTGAGAAGTCTCCCGTGCAATGGGCATATCACATACAGACGCACCGCAGGTGTTCCGCAGCCATCACTGCACTGCTTTTATTTGGCTCACAACTGTAACTAAAAGGAAACAGACAACCTGGATTCAAATGCCGCTATCACAGAATTTTATGTTCTTGAACCTAAGGAGACTTATACATTCAAGTCCTTGTCTTTATTTCTCCTAAATCTTATCCTTATATCTTAATTCTTAATTTTTTATTCTATTTTAAACATTTTATTGTTATTATTATTATTATTAATATTATTATTAAAATCCAAACACAAGAGCTTCTAATACAAAAAGTGAAGTCTATTTCATATCAAATTTGGTTTTAAATCAATCCAGGTCTCTTCGGTGATAATAAAGATCTGTCTAATGCTGAATTGTGAATAGTAAAAATAATTCCCCAGGTGAATCTTACAAAATGCCACTTCATCCAGGATCAAAAAAACGAAATCACTGTGTGCTGCCCAATTTTGCTTGTGGTTATTTTAGCTGTAGATTGTTATGTAAAAATTTACATTGCCAGAGAAACATGGCTAAGTACTTTAACTCTTATATTGAATATCAGTAAAGTACTTACTATTACAAAACAAAGTTTCATTTCAAGTCCGTTTTGACCCTACTGTGTGTATTAGTGTCAAATAAACTTTGATATAATATATTTAGCCTTTTTCTTACATCTCGCACACTTTTATCAATAAACCGGATTGTGTTATTAAACATATTTATACATAACAAATATACTGTATCATACAAAACATATATGTATGCCTGTTAACAAACCTCAGCATCATAAAAAATTAATAACTGTTTTTCAAGCAAAATTTAAAATGTAAGCAAGTAAATTTGGTTTATTTGTTTAAAATCTTCTCAGATAATATTTATGCTGTTTTTATGTTTAGACTGTTTTTGCAAAATCATAAGTTCTAAAATTAAGTGATTGTAATGAATGCCATACTCTCAGTGGTTAGCACTGTCGTCTCACAGCAAGAAGGTCGCTGGTTCCTGTCCTGGCTGGGTCAGTTGGTGTTTCTGTGTGGAGTTTGCATGTTCTCCCCGTGTTGTCATGGGTTTCCTCCGGGTGCTCCAGTTTCCCCCACAGTCCAAGACATGCGCTATTGACCTTATTCTTCACGTACGAGCGGATGCAGCAATTTAAATTATTTTGGTTCGAGACTTCCAGTTTCATTCACTTCCATTCATTTTTAGACGTTAAAAACAGCCCGTTTTGCTGCTTGTTGCAAACTAATATTTTTTTATTATATTATTCTGCTTTGTCTGTATAGTCATGCAAACATTTGTTTGTAGAGCAAGTAGTTTAACCGATTTCTGTCGTTTATTATTCCTAGTCATTTCTCCTAAAGGAGAATTTGTGCATTGAAGACTAAGGTCAATATGTAAATTGAATAAACTAAACTGGCCACAGTGAATGAGTGAGTGTGCAAATGTGAGAGTGTATAAGTGTTTCCCAGTACTGGGTTAAGGATAGAAGGACATCCACTGCGTAAAACATATGCTGGAATAGTTGGAGGTTCATTCAGCTTGGCAACCTCTGAAATAGAGACTAAGCTGAAGGAAAAAGAATTAATGACTTACCAATGGGGATATTATTACTAGTAATTCTCAAATCATTTGTTCTTAAATATGTCAAACAATGATAAATGTGAAGAAATTAGATTTCTCATAAATGTTGGAAATTGTTTGCGTCATAGTGTCATACAAATTCATTGCTCTCTAATATCTCTCTGGTACTTGAAAATATTTTCCTTTAGTCTGTTAATGCAGGTCATAGCTCTTGTCTGATCATAACCCTTTCTTCTGTGGTGATATTTATTAAGAATTTATACTTCAGTTACATTTCAGCCTTCTCATTTTCTACAAATATCCCTCCTTTTCATACTCTCTTCTCTCCTTCTTTCCTATAACACCCCTTGATACTGATTGGCTAAAAGTGTACTTTGACAATCAATTTGATTGATCCAGATTACTTACCTGGTTCCCTCTTCTCAAAGATGTACAATAACATCTTATGAGCACACACCAACAACAAGCAGCAAGCAAATTTTCACAAAATAATTTATTAAGGTGTTGATTTCAATTTTCAAACACGTTTCTCAGAAATGTCAATATTTCATACCTTTTACAAAAAATAAATAAAATCCACTCATCTCACAAATCATTGGAGGCGTGTGAATAGGCATGACGCATCAGATTGTTGTTGACAGGTGTTTAGTCCTTGGCAGACAGCCACGGTTTATAATATTGCTGTTTCTCTACAGACATCATTAACTAAAACAACAAAGCCAGCTTCTGGATTTCAAACAAGTTATCACAAAGCTTAGTGTTAACTTCTCCTTTTTACTTCTCTATTGCCAACTAATTACTAAATTGCAGGTTCAGTTTGAACGTGTATGATTAACAGTGACGAGCAGCAGAGGAATGAGCCCAACATGAGTAATCCATTCCTGTTCACACACACACACACACACTCACTAAACATATCTTTTCTATCCACCCTTTTTTTCCCACTTTGAAGGGTCTTCTTATTGTAGAGGAGAATATTTAATTTAAAAATCGTAATAATCCAAAAAATTGAAAATAAAATTTTTTGACTTTTTGCATAAAATATATGGACTCTAACATCTACCGGCAAGAATGTGATGGTGGGGAAAAAATGGGTGGGAGAAAAAAAATTTGTGAGAGAAAATTAATCTGAGTGATAGGAAGATATTTATTTTTAAAGTTTTTGCGTTATCTTGCAAATATGTTTTGAGAAGGAGCGCAAAGATGTTTTGCGTTCCCTCACAAAACTATCGTTCCATCCTATGATTAAGTATTTTCCCATATTTCTCCCATGTTTTTAATCTTGAAAGCATGTTGAAATTAATTTAAAAATGTCTGCTTTCACTTTCTTTCAATTAAAGTTGTGTGTCGATCATCGCCCTACCTATGCAACCTCTGAATCAGTAAATAAGAGCTGACTGACGGACGTGCACCAAATGATAGACTGATCCCAGATCAGCTTCTGTACAAGCCATTTAAAGTGACACCTCTGCAAATGCATCTCTCATTTTGTTTTGTTTGATAACAGAGGTGTCACTAAGAATGTACAGATCTATAATGAACTGTTTGTGCTTATTTAAGAGAAAATTACGGGAAAATTGCAGGACGGACATGTTTACATATTATTAAGTGTTATTAAGTGCACTGATTCAGAGGTTGCATAGGAAGATGATTTTTCTAATGAAATGATAAGATACATGCATTTCAATGTGCTTTCAAGATTAAAAATATGCGAGAAATATGAGAAAATACTTAATTATACTCAATTATAGGATGATAGCAGGATAGAAGGGTAAAATGTGGGAGAATCCCGGCAAAAATGGGAGAGCAGTTTATTAAACAGATAATGGTCAGGCTGGCAACGGGAGCAAACATGTACATACAGGAAAATCTAGAAGCGTAGTCAAAGTCACAGGCGAGTGGTCACTACGGGCAGCAAAGAATCAATAACGTATAAACCAGGAAAGGATCAAACACGGAAAGACTTAGACAAAGAAAGACTTTGTGGTGTTACAGACTAACAAGACTCAGCAAAGTCTGTGTGTGTGTGCTGTTTTTATGTAGTCCATGAAATCAGTCCTTGTGTGTGTGTAATCAACGGAAAACCAGAACAGGTGTGTGTGAGGTGCATGACATGATTTGTAGTCCATATGGTGAGAGGATTGTAGTCAGAGTAAAAGCGAATGATTCCCAGCAATCTACAAGCCTGGATCGTTCAATAGTATCTGGATGTAGACTTGGGTTTGAAAACTGAGACTGCATATCTGAGAGGTGCAATGTCAGACGCAACGCATTCAATGGAGCTAGTGAAATCACTGTGAAAGGTAGGGTTAGGGTTGGTGTTAGGTGTGCGCATTAAAAGCATTGGCTGCAGCTCACATTGCAATTGTGATCCAGACCCCTCATAGATGGTTGGTGTTCGTGACAATTATGAATAATTAAGCTTAATAATATTATGCTGTTATTCCGTATCACATACAGAGTGGTTTTGTAATATGGATTAGCTCCCCCTACATTTTGAGTCAGCCCACCTACTTGCATAATAGCCCACAGGTGATGGGTGATAGGGAAACAGTTTTTTGACCGTGATTTTTTTTTTTTTTTTTTTTTTTGTAGCAATTTTGAAGACAAAATAAATGAATTTCCAGTTAAATGCTTGGATGCATCACTAAACATTTTTGAAGCAGCTCCATACTTTCCAAATGATTTTGGAGACCATGAGTGTCAGCATTAGTGGTTTACAAGGACTCTACATAGGCATAATGTATTTTATAGAGTAAAAGCAGCTTATTACATGGCCATAACCTACTTCCACCACTAAATCCAACTTTCACAGGAAATCGGTGGCAATTTTTGAATGTGAAAAGACCCTGTTAGGTATGATTTTTAAGCATTTTGCATTACAGGGACACAAGCCATGTCCTTGTAAACCAGCTTGATAGAGTATAACAACTGTAGGTCATATCCATGTCATTATACAAATTTCTGTCCTTGCAAACCATCAAAACCAGTACACAAACAGACACACACAGAGAAGATTTTTTCTCTGCATTGCAGGTAGAAGAGCCAAAATCACTAAATGAAATAAGTTAGTTTAACTTATTATTTTTTAAAGGTTACTTTGACTCATTGAAGTTATCTGAGCTGATGAGTTATTATAACTCATGAATGGATTTTATTAAGTAGAACTCAAAACGACTGAGTTATAAATGAATTCATTATATTTTGTGTTAACTCTAAAACTGAAAGCAATACCAAACCATTTGAGTAGCTATATAGTTATTTGGACTTAATTTGTTGAACTCATAGCAATTTGATAACAACCTAAAATGTTTAAGTTACTAATACTCTAAAAGTTTGACAACACAAATTATCAACAAAAATAATATATCTTTATATGACTCTAATAAAGAGTTCAGATGCAAAAGCCGCATAACGCCACTTCCGCCAAAAATTAGCTAATGACATTGTGCAAATGCTTTAAGCACGTAGTACAGCTTCAACAAATATTTTTGCTTAAAATCATCAAAATCGCAGTGTCATCGCATTCAGAAATAACAGTTTGTTGGCAAAAGCCTCTAAACGCCATTTGCCTTTGACAGCAAAAGCCACTATGTCCCGAGAACCAATCAGAAGGCACGAATCTAATCATATGTTTTCAATGTAACGGCACGCTGATACGCCGGCTTTATGAGGCGACTGTTTTAGATTTTAGATTTTAAAAGATGGAGTTTGATGAATTGGATGAGCCTGTCCGACTGTCAATGAATGGCAAATGAAAACGCCCGTACTTCAAAACCCTGAAAAGAATATAAGAAAAATATACAGTCAGAAGTGTAACATGCATTCATAAAATAATTTTTGCTCAGTGACACTATGAATGAGTCCGATTTACTATAGTTACATTTAAACCGCAACTCCATTTCACGAAAGAAGGTTAAGGTGCAGTTCTTTTATCCCACATAGATGCTATGGATAAACATGAGACTAAAAAGAGACCAAGACCTTGAGCATGATGAGAATGAATGAATAAATGACGTCCCCTTTTTGCCCAGTTGGCCCATCTTGTGTTTTATTCGCTAATTTAAGCAATTTTTTAAAAGTTAAATATAATGTTTAAAATTATACATTATTTATATTACTTCATAATACCTATACATCTGATAAGCTTTTTATTTTAATGGACAATGCACAGATATTGATGTTACACAATGTTTTTACACTACATTAAGTTTAGTTTACAATGTTTACAGTTTACATTGCTCTACTTGCATTAAATCTAAATCCTAATTACCAGAAATGACAACATATTGTTAAGATTTAATTAATGTCAATTTTAATGTTATGGATTAATGCACTTGACAGATCTCATTCATTCATTTTCCTTCTTAGTCACTGCAGGGGTTGCCACAGTGGAATGAACCGCCACTTACTTGACAGATTTATGTATTTTTAATTTCAGGCGGTTTGTGTAATGTGTTTTACGTTTGGTAAAAGAATTTCTAATTGCATCTTTATTGATTTTTCAACTAATTACACTGTCTTGGTGGATTTAGAGGTTTTTGCAAAAAAAACCACAAGTGGATTTAGCTGGTTTGACGCAAAAGAAAATCTACCTTGTTAAAAAAAAAAACAGTGACATTTTTGAAAAAAAAGTTATTTTATTGACTAGCTAATAACCATATCATTATCAATAAAATGGAACTTCTGAAGCTAATTATAGGACCCTGATAGAAAATGCTTATTTACAAAAAAAGAGGTCTGGTGGATTTAGAGGGTTTTGCATCTGAACTCTTCATATATAGTCATAGTCATATACAGTAGTTTACAGTACTCAAACCACATTGTTTCAAAATGTAAATGGTTTGCTGCAATCGGTTTCCTCAAACAGTTTGAGTTAACTTTGCTTATCAGGTTTTACAGTGTAGGTTTCCTTAAGTTTTTTCTGTACAAACTGTATCTTCCATGGCCCTACTCAACCTTACACCTAACCTTACCCCTTACTATTTTACTTCCCAGAGAGAAAAAATATAACTAATTCTGTACAATTTATAAATCTTTTTTTTTAAATGGTTACTTCAGCAATGTCCTTATAAATCACCATCGCCTTGTGTAATACCTGTGTCAAACCCATGTCATTATACACATTTGTGCCCTGATATGTCATAAAAACATGCCCACATACACACACGTTCAGCAATTTGAGTGAAAATAGTGCTGAGTCAACCTGCATTTTCTCTCTCTCTCTCTCTCTCTCTCTCTCTCAGTCTGTCGCTGTGTTTAAATAACCTCTCCCACTCGCCCTCCTCTCTGATATCAGAAGATGCAACCGTTGAAGATAAAACGCAAGCACACAGTCGGAGCCCACCAGGCGGCTCAGGGCTGATTGATGTGGTCCTGGGAGAGAGCGTAACATCCCTGAACTCCCATCACACTCCGGGGAAGAGAGAGCGAGGTGATATATTTGATGATGGAGAATGATGAGGGGCATTTATTTTCATTTAGTCTTAAGTTATTTCTGCAGCGGGTTCTGTGTAGTGTCTGGAAAGCAGATGGGTCGAGGTGTGTGTTACACGTACACACAAACACACACACACATATACACACAACCCTACTGTATGTGACAGTGAAAAGAGCTTCCAGACCTTTTTATATGCGTTTAGGAGTGAAGACTGATATTTCTCACTGCTGTTGAAGTCTCTGCCGACTGAAGCCAAGGCCAAGCCTCTGATACGTGTGTGTGTGTGTGTGTGTGTGTGTGTGTGTGTGTGTGTGTGTGTGTGTGTGTGTGTGTGTGTGTGTGTGTGTGTCTGTGTGTGAGGGACTTTCAAAACTAGGTAAGAGCTCATTATTCTGCCACCTCTGCTGCTTTCTACTTGGAGGAGATTAAGATCGAAAGAGAGCGAGAGAGAGAAAGAGAGAGAGAGGGGGGAATTGTGATGATTTTGTGCAATGGAACTCATTTTCCCTTTCATTGCCTCAGAGAGTTTCCTCAAATATCATCACTCTGTCATACTTGTCGCTTTATGTAAGTATGTGTGTATGGGTTCAGATTTTGGTTCATTGCGGGGGACCAAGTGTGCCCACAAACATATTAAAACCAGAAGTCATTTACACTGAAAAAGATGTGGTGTTGAAACAGTTTTCACTGTGAAATTGCCAGTAAATTGTACAAACAGGAACACCAAGTAACACGGTGAATTAAATGTGCAATAGAACAAAAAAAATGTGCAATGGTACAAAACTCGTTTTCCCTTTTATTGCCCCTGAGTTTCCTTTAAAGATCATCACTCTGTCGTACTTGTGGCTCTCTGTGTGAGTAAGTGTGTTTACGTAGATATAAGTTCAGATGCTTCACATACTTTCACACATTCTGCAGTTAGCTTTGTTTGGTGACTCTAAACAATGGGGTATATGCCGAAGCATGCTAATAGGACTTTTAATTTGCCAGTAACCTGGGTTAATCATTTCTGGTGAATTGTAAACCAATGCAAAATTGGCACATTTAAGGTCTGGTTTCTTTAAAAATCAGCGAGTGATATTCGATATAAAGTGGGTCTCAGATTGTACAAGAAGCACTGCATTAAATAACATTTTCCCCCGCCATGTCTTTATAATATGAGCATTTATTTTACTCCAGTATATTTAATAGAGCTTCCGCGCTAGCCTGCCGATTCTGACGGGCATGTGCGAGCAAACGGCTTTTTGTCTCGTTTTTACGCTTGAGCAACTAAATGAATGCCAAAGTCTGTTTAACTGATTGTATTTTAATTACATTACAACATCGATGCTGTAAAAGGAACCGTATAAAATGGAAAAAAAACTAACAATAACAGGTTATCGGAAGTTTATCAGCATGGGAAACACACTAGCTCGGCATATACCCTATTCATTTTACAGTAAATGATTAACAGAAAATGACTATAATTATTCTGAATAATAATATAATTTGCATAAAAAATGCAATATGGTGTCTGTGGAGAGTGGGATTGGTATATGGGGGGGAGTTCGGGTGGTTCAGAAGACCCATCCCTCAATAACAATAAAAGAGGTCCAGAATTCGTCCCATACATGAGCTCATTTGTCCCATTTTGACTGAGACACCTTCATAAATTTTGAAAATAGCCCATTAAAAAAAGCTTTAAGACCAAGCCGAGTCATCGGTTGACCATCACATCAGTATGACTTCAACTAATCAGTTTTGGCCAATGCAAAAAAAAGAACTATTATTTTTCATGAGTCCAATATCCAACTGTGCAAGAAAACATACAATCGGATGTAAGTGAAGTAATTTTTCGCTACTGTATTGTTTTTAAAAAGAGAAAACATTTGACAAGTAACTTTTATTCTAAATCTTGTTTTCTTGAAACAAAAATGACTGATAAATAGGGGTGAAGGACCAAAAGCGACCCATATGAACATTTATTTGAATAAAAATTGTGCTTAAAATGTCACTAAAATGCAGTATTTAAACCTTATAATTAAATAAAAAAATTTGCCGAAAAACTGCAAAAAGGTCCACATTTCAAGAAAAAGAGACTGACCCCTTACACCAGGCTTGTATATACAGTAAAATTATATAACAAAAGTCTTTGGAAGGGCCTCACAATGTATTTATGGCTGTTTAACTTATTCCTATAAAATAATTAATCTGCTGTTTACACATTTCTTGTGAAAACCCACCACAGGTGTCTTTCTCTTTCACGTCTGTGTATTGTTATATGAAACATATGTTTGCATTAAACTTTATAAACTTCAAACTTGTTTGAAGTCATTAGCAAACTTTATGTAATGAAAGCATTATGTAATAATGGTAATTATATAACTAGATTTTAGCTAATGAGTTGATATGTCTTACATAATGTAAAACTGTCCATGTATTAATTAAGTGTTTGAATCAACATTTCTCTACATCAGGGGTTCACCCAAACTTTTCAGCCCGCGATAAATAACAATGTCAGTGACTCGCAACCCCCAAATTCCTCTGAAGTGGTAATAAATATACAAATGTTGCATACACAACAATAGGCCTAATATATAAACACGAGCATATTGACAACACAAAAAAAGTGCAACAGTCTAACAACCATATCATTTTATAGTCATTTATTACTTTGTTTAATTTAATATTAACCTCAGCTTAAGAGACTGGTGGACACAATATTTTCAACACAAGTCTATTCTTGGTTTAATTTTGGAGATCGCGACTCAAAGATCATTCTCAATGTTCAGTTGTGGCCTGTATTTATTTTAATGTATTTGATTGCCATAAAGATGTCAGAAAGTTTAACCTGCTGCTACAAAATCAATCTGCAGCAGCTGACGCTATTACTGTGCTGTTAATTTAATGCAGGGGTCACCAATCTCAGTCCTGGAGGGCCGGTGTCCATGCAGGGTTTAGCTCCAACATAGCCTCAACATATCTGCCTGGATGTTTCAAGTATACCTAATAAGAGCTTAATTTGGTTGTTCAGGTGTGTTTGATTAGGGTTGGAGCTAAAATTTGCAGGACACCGGCCCTCCAGGAACAAGTTTGTTGACCCCTAATAACGTAAACACACCAATCCTATGAAAAAAATCATTTAAAAGGCTTATGGCTTTTAATTTGCGTGTTGCTGTTTTATACTATTAAACACTACTATTTTTATCTTCTCTGGGTTATATATATATATGTATATATACATATATATATATATATATATATATATATATATATATATATATATATATATATATGTATATATGTATATATGTATATATATATATATATATATGTATATATATATATGTATATATATATGTATATATGTATATATATATATATATATATATATATATATATATATATATATATATATATATATATATATATGTATATATATATATATGTATATATATATATATATGTATATATATATATATATATATGTATATATATATATATATATATGTATATATATATATATGTATATATATATATATGTATATATATATATATATATGTATATATATATATATATATGTATATATATATATATTATAATTCTAATTGTTTAATCAAATTTATTTGACTTTTGGAAATCACTTTTTGGACCCCCTGTCATTGTACAAAAAAGCCCCTCCCCCCTCCCCCCTCTACCAGAGGATCACGGCCCCCACTTTGGGAACTACTGCTCTACACCACTCTTCAAAAGTTTGGCATCTGTAAGATCAATTATTTTATTTGTTTGTAATTAAGTTTCTTTTCTATATATATTATTATCATCATATAATAATTATATAATTATTATTACATATTATTATTTTTTTTATTTAATAAAATTTTTTTACAATTCTTTCCTCCCTTGTGGTAAACTGTCATTACCACAAGATGATAAGCATGTGAGAAATGCCTGGTTTATGTAGTAAAAGCGCCAGTAATCCAGGCAGCACAGTCATACAGTAATTTGTGGTGATCTGAGTGTTTCCGGGCAAATCATAAACTACTTTTATCGCTTCTTGCTGTTTTCCCATAACAGCCCAGTTAGCAGTTTTAGATGCCTGACATGCGCTCTAAATGGCACATTGACATTAATGACAGAATTTCTCTTCGTTGATGGCCCGTCTCGTTATAATTATGGCGTTTTTTTAATCCAACATCCTCAAAATTTTATGCATTGTCTTTTCTCAAGCCATAAACGGTGCATCCTGCAATAAGACTGCAGTTTAAATGCATATGGTACGATGAACTGGTTTTTCATCCTCCCCCCTCTTCTTCAAAATGAACAATGACTCACTTGAGAGATGAATGATGAGTCACTGGAGACGTCTTTGTCTTCTTTCTACTTAGCGCAAGGTTTGTGGAAGTGTTTTTACTCTCATTTTGGAGCACATCACAGACGCTTCAGATGGATTTTGCAATGCTCGCCACGACCCTTTGTCATTGTGGGTGGAGGAGGCCGTTGAAGAGCGTCTGATGGATGGCGCTCAGCGTGGGGTAAACACAACGTTTGGCATCTGTGTCAGACTCACAGTCATTGGGTGCAGTTCTGCCAATCCTCTGCTGGCTCCTTTGATATGAGCCGAGGGCGACGCTCCCTCGTGGGTGTAGCCTCATCATGTCGGCTCTTTGTTTTCCCAATGAATCCATTAAACAAACCAATGGAAGCTGTTGTATTTTTACACTGCCAGTTGCGTCATGCTGCAGCCTCTCCGTTTTTCATATAATCCCCTACAGTTCATTTACTGTACAGAGATATTTTGGAAGAGCATCTTAAGTTTTATTAGGATTAAATTTAATAATGATTCTACAAAGCGTTGTATTGAAGACTGTAGTGTTGGGCTTTGAGTATAAACAACCTAAAAGAAAACAATTGTATGTAGTGAATTTGGTGTTGCAATATTTTACATCCATAAGTCCAAATGTTCAAACTGCAGACTTCTGGTGTTTTTATGACCAGTATCTTTCATTGATCCAGTTGCCTAAGAACAAAAAGGCCCTAAAAACTTTGTCTGTTTGCAGATCTCTTCCTATTTTAATGACTTGTAAATTATACACAGTGCTTCCCACACATAGACTTTACTTGGGCAGGCCGCCCAGGTATATTAACGGCCGTCCAAGTATATTTAGTGACACATTTTTTTAGTATTATTATCATACTTTTACACATTTTTTTGTATCCATCCAATATAAACATGCATCTTCTTTCCATTACCCGTTTCGTACTGCTCGTTCTGTGTGCCCACAAAGACCCACACCTTTTTGCGTCTGCTCAGGATTTTTAAATCTACTAAAATGTCCGGGATTTGATTTTGCTTTCGTTTTCTAAGCTGCCGTTAATTTTATGCGCACTACCGCAAGAGCCAGAAAGACATTAAATAATTCATTATTTAATCTAAGCAACTCAGAAAAACTTTACTAAGTACTCTGAGAGAACGAAATTACATCTAAATTGGCTGCAGAATATCTGTACATCATTAGAAATGGCTAATCAACTTATTTGCATTATTTAAATAATCTACTATATTCTTGTAATTATTACAATTTTTAGAGATATTGTCTGCTTTTATTCCTTTTTTCTGTCATTTATTTCTCATATGCTGTATATTTTATTAATTTGATGGCCAATATATTACATATTTCATATGTCTGAAATACTCTACAAAATGTTATGCCAATAAAGCAACCTGAACTTGAATGAGAGATAGATTTTACTCTAGATTTTAGAGAGAAGCAGATTTTACCAGTCAGTGGGTGCACATGGCTCCTGAATATCATAAAACAGAAATAGTGGAGTTTTTTAAAATTTATTTCTTTGTTTTACTTTAACTCATTGAAAAGAAAAAGTTTAAAACAGCTAATAATAAAAATAGTATTAAAAATCTAATTATGTTTTGTTTGTTACATATAGTTGACTATTTATGTGCTGTGGGTAACAGGTGTGTTTCAATCCAGCTACCACCACAAATATATTTAAAACGTGTGGGAAGCACTGATAAACGTATAAATATACCCAAATTACTACCAAATTTCAACAACATTTTATATTTTTTATTTATGGAAGGATGCCCTTCCAGCCGCAACCTATCTCCGGGAAACATCCACACACACACTCATTCATTCACACTCATACACTATGGACAATTTAGCCTACCCAATTCACCTGTACCGCATGTCTTTGGACTGTGGGGGAAACCTTAGCGCCCGGAGGAAACCCATGTGAACACAGGGAGAACATGCAAACTCCACACAGAAACGCCAACTGACTCAGCCAAGGCTCGAACCAGCGACCTTCTTGCTGTGAAGCGACAGCACTACCTACTGTGCCACTGCGTCGCCCCTATATATATATATATATATATATATATATATATATATATATATATATATATATATATATATATACATATATATATACATATATATAATGTGTGTGTGTGTGTATATGTATATAATGTATGTGTATAATATATATATATATATATATATATATATATATATATATATATATATATATATATATATATATATATATATATAATCCCCCACAGCTGCATGTTGTGATTGTAAAGGGAGGGTGTGAAATCTGGAAGATTTAACAGCAGGGGTCTTATGATATCAAGGCTCTGAATCACTGACCCATCTGGAGAAGTCGTACAACATAAATAAGCTGAACGCCCATTACGACACCAAATCAACTGGTGACTGCAAAGCAACTAAAGACGCCACATGAAAGTCTCTGTTAGTGCTGGATGGAGCGGATCGTAAGGCTACAGTAACCACAGTGGAGTAATAACTAATAATTCCCC
This sequence comes from Danio aesculapii, assembly GCF_903798145.1. Taxonomy (NCBI): domain Eukaryota; kingdom Metazoa; phylum Chordata; class Actinopteri; order Cypriniformes; family Danionidae; genus Danio; species Danio aesculapii. The sequence continues at coordinate 37,584,560 of NC_079439.1, forward strand.
AGACTGCAGATTGTGTGATTCATGGGCTGAGGGATTACCATCATTGTCTGTTGCTTTAAGGTGTTACGACACTTAAGGGCTGGATCACATGATTGAGCGTGTTTTATGAGGAGCTCATTTTACATTTAAATTATTAAGCCTCAACTCACAGGCATGGTTTTATCTTGACAGACTAGTTGAAGTAACAGATGTCATACTGATTTCCCTACCTGATATTCTGCTGTTATTAAATTTTATTATGTTTGCATATTGGTAGCATTTAACCTAAAGTTCTCAAATTGATTCAGTGTGGTTAGATCATATATTTTTATATGTATGAAATCATTGTTAGCACCTGTTTTACAAGAATAAGTTGTGCAGTGTTTGAAACATAACTAAAATTAACTGTTTTTAAGTCATAAATATTAAATATTACTGAAATTATGCTTGTGCAGTTGCAAAAAAGGTTTATTGAGCTCGCTCAAAATTCATACCAATTGAAATGAATTTGAAATTTGAATTTGAAATGAAGAAATGAATTTCTTCTGAAATATTACAAAACACTTACAAAAAAAGAATATAAACTGAATTTTAAAGGTTTTATTTCAGTCATAAATGTTAAATGTCTAAACATTTAGCTTGAACAGATTCTCAAGATACATAAAAAATGGAATGTCTTGTCAAGTAACTCAAAATAAATTCAAAAATAACTATATAATGATAATAATTCTATAATTAATAAATTCAAGCAAATAAATGTTAAATGTCTAAAAGTGAAGCAAACCAAAAATGAAATGTTTCTCTAAAAAGTAGTCACTTAAAATAAATATGAACTGAGATGAAGTGCTTTTATTCCAGTCATGAATACTACATATCTGGAAAATAGTATTGCCTAAAATTCATTGATAAAATTGAAAAAATTCACAGAAATTAGCTGTTTTACTCAAGTCATAAATATTATATATATTAAAATATGCATAAAGTAATTCTATTTAATTTAGATTTGTAAATATTGGACAGTTTTTGTAAGTGCTTTTGAAATACTCCTGGCATTTTCAAATTTGAATAACATCTTTTAATATTAAACCTGCTCTTTACCAGTTGTTTTTTTGGAGGTTTTAGCATATTTGTAATGACATTTTCAGAAATGTGGCCTTTTAGTATCCCACAGAACACACTCACCCACACCCACACACACACAGACGCATCCTGTGGATCCACTCAGATTCAAATTCCATCTCTATCTTTATGACCGCAGCTCATCACACTGACATGGGTCAGCATGAGGCTCTGTACCTCCTCACCTTCTCCTGCTCCGTCTGTCTGCATGTGTGTTTGTGTGTGTAAATGTGTTTTGTGTCAGCATATATGTGTGTTGGTGGCCATTATTTCCATTACCCTGTTGAAATAACCTCTCTGCTTTCAGTAACAGGCTACAGATGTGAGTGTGTCTGTGTCCAGCATTAAACTCGTTGTGAATTCCTCTAGTTTCATGACCGTGTGAGTCCGGATTAGAATTGCGTCGCTCTGCAGTCAAGCATGAAAGAGGGGGAAAAAATGGCTCTGTTTGTTTTTTCATTGGTATGACACACACACAGACACACAGATGTGAACGCTATTAAATGCCTTTCTACTGCTTATTTTGGTCAAGAAATGATGTAAAGGAGCTTCTAAATGATTTCTAGAGGCCAGCAATTGTTACGCTCGCCTGGGCATTGGCCTCTGAGTGTGTGTTTGGCTTTGTGTGTGTGAGTGTGTCTCCGTGTGTGTGTGTTTCGCTGGGTAAGGCCAGCAGGGGCTGGTCATGCTGCTGTGTTTGATTTAGGACTGACACATACAAATATAGTCACATGCGAATATAGGAAGGCAGATGATAGACATGTTCTTGGACCACGTCTTAATCTCAAGAATCGCTCCAAATAAAGCATAAAATGAAAAATGGGTAAACAGCGCAAACCTGAAGTCGAGGAGAAAGCAAGCCTTTGACTTATTTAGTGTTTCATATAAGTTGGACAAACTTTTTCCAACGAAATTGATTGTGGCTGTAAGATCAACTAGAATTAGCTCCTTATTTGCGACAGTTCATTAAAAACTGTTGTTACAAACTAATATGATATTCTTTATTCCATAGAACACACACAGACACACACAAAATGTGTTGCAGTGCAGTATGTTCCAGCTGTTTCTGTCAATACAATTAAAAATAAAAAGTTCTCTGTGTTTGTTTTTTTCACAGTGATGCCATAACTAAAGGTTCATACATCTAAATAACTTTTAATCATCACAAAAAAGATTCCAAATATGTGTAACAAACAAAAACACCACTGAAAAAAACAACATTGGAGCATGCTGAAGAAAAAAAGACACTTTCACTGGGGAAAAAAGGAGACATTTTGTAAATATTTTGCTGCTCGAACAGAAGGAAAAAAAAAATGCAAATGAGGGTTAAAAAAATATGACAGAACTTTTTTTGTGAATTTTGAAGTTTTCAATTCATACTATTTAATACTAAAATCATTTTAGTATTAGTTTTGTCAAAACGTTTTTATTATTGTTATTATTTTTGGTAACACTTTAGTTTGATGGTCCCTATTGCACATCTTGTTGACTAAAAGTTGCATTGCAACTACATGCCAATTACTTCTCATTTGAGTATTAGTAGACTGTCTGCTTAATATCTATTGATACTGCTCCTTCAACAGACATTTAACTGACTATAGGAAACTTTGCAAGTACATGTCAACTTACACTAACCCTAACCCCAACCTAACGGAATTAGTTGGCATGTACTGTAGATGCAATGTAACTTAAATTCAACAAAATGCACTAAAGGGACCTTTAAAATAAAGTAATACCTTATTTTTTACTATATTTATTTAGACATTTTCTCAAGCATGACAAAAATTACAGAGAGAGTTAGAGATGGTGCTTTGCACAGTGAGGTAATTCATGAAAAAAGACCTAAAGTATGAAGATTTGTCCTCTGTAAGAGACATGACTGACTGTATCAGAGTATCTTTGTTGATGTAACTGCTATGGATCCTCCAAACCACTTTAACAACAGGTGCAAAGACTCACTCAATTACCTTCTTCCTCTGTATATGTGTGTGTGTGCCTGTGTGCGTGTGTGTGAGTGTGTGTGTGAGAGAGAGAGAGATGGTAATCTTTTGAAACGGAAGCAGGATTTCTGTCATTTTTCCGAACAGCTGAAATCATTAAATCTGCCTCCGTCCTTTTTCATTTGGCAACAAAAAAGTTTTTCAGATTGAAAACAGATCTGATCAGAACACTTTCTCTAGCATTTATTTAGCTGGCTAAATTGATTTAGAGTTAGTACAAACAGATCAGCAGACAGAATGACAGCACAACTACACTTGTTCCACTGAACAGAGAGGGAGAAGAACAAAAGAGTATAAAAACAGACGGCTAAAGAAAAACTATGAAAAAAATGTAATAAAAGCCTGCTACACACTGTCAAAAAATCCATTATTGTACGTGTTTTTTATAAAACTGTAAAATAGCAGCTGTTAAATTACAGAAATTTACTGTAAAATAGCGGACGTTCAATGACAGGAATTCACAGAAAATTAAAATTTAAGGAAATTTCTGTAATTTTACGGCCATTATTTTACAGTAAATTTCTGTAATTTTACAGCAATTATTTTACAGTAAATTTCTGTCATTTAACGGTTTTTATTTTACAGACAATTTCTTTAATTAAACGGCCATTATTTTACAGTAAATTTTTGTCCTTTAACGTCTTTTATTTTACAGTAAATTTCTGTAATTTTACAGCAATTATTTTACAGTAAATTTCTGTCATTTAACGGTTTTTATTTTACAGACAATTTCTTTAATTAAACGGCCATTATTTTACAGTAAATTTCTGTAATTAAACAGCCATTGTTTTACAGTAAATCTATGTCATTTAAACTGCTTTTATTTTACAGTAAATTACTGTAATTTAATGGTTTTTGTTTTACAATAAATTTCTGTCATTTAATGGTTTTTATTTTACAGTAAATTTCTGTAATATAATGACCATTACTTTACAGTAAATTTTTGTCATTTAACGTCTTTTATTTTTCAGTAAATTTTTGTCATTTAACATTGTTTTACAGTAAATTTTTGTCATTTAACGTCTTTTATTTTTCAGTAAATTTTTGTCATTTAACGGTCATTGTTTTACAGTAAATTTCTGTCATTTAACGTCTTATTTTACAGTAAAGTTCCGTAATTTAAGGGCCATTGTTTCACAGAAAATATCTGTTATTTAACGTCTTTTATTTTACAGTAAATGTTTGTAATTTTATGGCCTTTATTTTACAGTCATTTTCTGTCATTTAACGTCTTTTATTTTACAGTAAATTTCTGTAATTTAATGGCCATTGTTTTACTTTTGTTTTTTCGGCTCCCCAGCTGCTGGAAAAAAAATCTAAATAACAGAGTTTTTTTTTAACAGTGCATATTTCAAAGGTGTGTGTGAGTGGGGGCAGGGTTAGGCCATAGCGGTATCATTTAACTCATATAAAAACAAACAAATGTAATGTCCTCACTAAGATAGAAAAACAAACGTGTGTGTGTGTCTGTTTGATTGCAACATTCATAAAAGCAAAAGCAAAAGCAATGGCTCGTGAATAACTCGCAGGTTTTCCATTTAGGAGGTGTCTCCATGTCATTACCACTGCTTAAACGTGAAACCCCATTAGCAAAATAAAGCATTAAAATAAAAGGTAAAATTACAGCTGAAGCATAATCTCTGAGAGCTAAATTTCATCCACCTACGTGCACAAGCACACACACAGTCTCACACACACACCTCTGTTCGCTTCCAGCAGTTTATGAGGTGCCAACCTGCCTTGGCATTAAGCCACTCTAACAGTTTAAACTTGCCTCTCTCCGCAGACCCGAAAGGCTTTTCTGCGATCCTGATCTGCGCTTTCACCGGTTCCTGTCTCAGAAACAAAGCGAGCGACAAACGGCGCGCGTGTGTGTTCTCTTATCTAAGTGCAGGATATGTTTTGTTATATAAATAGGGTAACAATACTCTTAGTGATGTGCTGCCCTCTGGATCCATTTAACTGTTAATCAGACCAATCATCCCACACATCTCTCCCCCCTCTCGCTCTCCTAAAGCCGAGCACAGATTTTACCCTGCAGAGGTGTATGTGTAAGTGTTTGGTTTTTTTCAGTTGGATTGCGGCCCGTGAGAAAGACACGGTGACTGCGTGTTCCCTTTAGATATGATCCAGATTTTCTCCCCCAAAGCACAGCGAACTAAAGCAGTTCAACGGTTTTACCAGTAGAGTAACAATAACCTCAACACACGCTGAACGACCCAAAGCAATATCGCCCGTACATCTGCATATTTGTCGGAAATTGCAAACGTCTGCGAGATGACATATGTTATCACCTTTTTTTTTTCCATTTGGCTCTGGGAAAGTGTGTAATGAGAGTGTGTATGTGTGTCCTTGTGAGGAAAGGGGAAGCCAAAGGAGCGTTGTGGGGTTGCGGCAGGAGGTCAGTGTAATGGGACTGATCTGTTTCTGAGCTTAAAGTATTTTCCGAGCGAAATGTCCGTTCGCCGTGAGCGCGTATGGCAGATCTATCTAGCATGAAGCACGCACAGCATCTCTGCTGGTGCTGCCGTTGTGCCGTCTCAAGCGTTTTTCCCTTTCCTCGCAGGCCGTAGATAGAGACATACCAGAACAAACTCCAGTAGGCTCCTCTCCATCATAAAGCCCCACTTCCGTCTAACCATCACATCTTCTGTGATCATTTCCATATGCGCTCGCCCCTTGCTTTTCTTCTTTCTCTCGCTCTGCTGTGAATTGGGGGTGCTCTGCGATAGCTGTACAAAAGAAAACATTAATCTGTGACGCTCAGTGTAGTTAGTGTGATTGATTTTGGAGGGAAATAGCTGATAGTGATAAAAAAGTAAATCTACTTATATGGCTCAAATAAAGTTGAGTCCATAAGTTATTTTTTCTAGATGTTTAGGTTAAACCAATGATAGTTCAAGAGTTTCTAGTCTACTGGAAAACAGAAGGCAATTGTTATTACAAATTTAAGGTCAAGCCAAAATATTAGAGAAGACTAAACAGTTTAAACCAATAATACTTCTCCATTTTAAAATATGTTTTCCATTTGTATTATTAGTTAAGTGCAAAGGCGAAACACTTCTGAAGTGTTTATGTTAATTTCAACATTATCCAATGTTTGAGTTTAATAATGTACTGGTAAACATTACACTTGACTGAGATCATATGAATTACAACATTATTAACTGACTTTGACAATAATTAATAAATGGCAAAACAAATGTAGTGCTCTTTGTTAGTTAATAATACATCAACTAATGGACTTTGTTTTAAAGTGTCGCCACCAATAGTACTTTAGTTCCCTTTCAACTAAAACTAGTTCACTTTATTAAAATATGAACTTAAATTACAATACAATAATTAAAATTACAGCTTTGAAAAAACACCACTTGTCTATACTATGTATTTTTGTAAAATATGTATATTTATGCATACTTTTTCAATGCTAAAAACTCAGAATATATATTTCACTAGTGTTTTCTGCCAAGAAATCCTTTATTATTGTAAGTATTTTAATTAAAATAAAATTTAATTGAAAAAAAATTAAATTAAATTAAATTAAATTAAATTAAATTAAATTAAATTAAATTAAATTAAATTAAATTAAATTAAATTAAATTAAATTAAATTAAATTGAATTAAAGAATGAGAAGTTTAGAAAATAATTCATGAACCAATATTAACTTGCTTATTGTTTCCCAAATCTGTATTTGTAAATAAAAATTGTTTAATCGGTTATGATGGTAGGATTTTTTATGCAATTTAATAAAAAAATGCAATTGATTCTTGTAAAATATTACAATAATACAGAACTGGAATTAACCAAATATTTTGAGGTATATCAGTATTCCATGCAGCATTTATAGTTAGATAATTGTACAATTTCTTTTAATTCTTTCAATTCAACTTTATCAAATGAAATGAGTGTAGTTAACTCAAAATTGACTGAAAGTTCTACTCATTTGAAAAGATTTTTAGCTCAGTGTTGAAGGTAATGAGTTAATTAAATACCTCATTACTTTAAATCAAATTAATTCAGTTCGCTCATTAGGATTAGTTTTTGAACTTAAATGGTTTGTTGCAATCAGTTTCCTCAAATGGTTTGAATTTTAGAAAAAATATATACATAAACAGGTACTTGTTTTCATGTTGTGCTCAATAAACTGTTGTAGAAATTATATTATTGATATAATATGTATTATATGATATTATTAATGATATTAAAATTCAATGCTTTTTTATTTTTATTAATACTTTTTTTATTTAACTATAAAAATAATTAACACAGAAGACTAATATGAAAACTGAAATTATATGAGTAGCAAAAAATGAATGTTTGATTTGAATTGAAGTGTGAGATGAGCTGACAGAATTTCTATTTTAAGCCTCTCACTTTTTCTGTGCCATAAGCAACATACAGTATAGCGGTTGCTCAAAAACTCCAAAAGGCATACAACTCTTCCTGACATGAAAGAATGTGCCACTCTCCTAGACTATTCAGTTTAATGTATTTTCCCTTTTCTCTCTCATTTAATTTTTTCTTTACTTTGTTCTTTATTCTTTTATTATCATTATTTATTTTTTGCTAAAACACCATGCTGCCAACTTCAACTTTTGGTACTGACCTGTTTATATGCTTAATTTGTAAAATGGTTGCGCATCGTAGATTGTCCATGCACATCATATACTTTTTGTTGCACAATATGCGGGATATATTGTGGTTTATTATTATTTTTTTAGTACAATTTTGTACTGTTATACTGTTTTATATATATATATATATATATATATATATATGTATATGTATATATATATATATATATATATATATATATATATATATATATATATATATATATATATATATATATATATATATATATATGTATATATATATATATGTATATATATATATATATATATATATATATATATATATATATATATGTATATATATATATATATATATTATATATATATATATATGTATATATATATATATATATGTATATATATATATATGTATATATATATATATATATATATATATATATATATATATATATATGTATATATATATGTATATGTGTGTGTGTGTGTGAGTTTCGATTTGTACTGTTATTTTCTGTTTCTTTGGTTTGTTAACTGTCACAAAAATCTGATAAATCTTAAAAACAAAACTCCAAAAAGCAGTAGCTGTTTATTTTACATTCCTGCTACACATATACTTATTTTGTTCCTATTATAGTAATTACAATAACTGGGTAATAACTAACCTATCCCTTAACCCATTAGTTACTATTATAT